>NC_087201.1:44226730-44286730 GCF_015104395.2 Macrobrachium nipponense
CGTCCATAGCTCGTGTGCAGTTGCAGCAGCAGCAGCAGCCGACCCTATCCTTGCAAGGGAAGGGAGTGTATTTGGACGCAGCCACGCTTTGTTAACTGAAATTCGAGCGAGAGCCAAAGAGGGAGAGATTAATGACTTAATCCTGAGATTTCCACGATGCTGGAAGTCTCGACTTTCCAGGAAAATAGATTTGATTGTTGATCACAGTTATTTATTATTAGTAATAAAATTTCGTAGCTTGGGTGCTGTCGAATGATGCAGTTCGTGGTTTGGATGCAGTTAGTACAGGTAAGGAATAAATAAAACACTAACCAAAGACTAAGCACAATCATATGTATATTAAATTTTACTTATGTATAACAATATCTATGTATGAATGTGTGTATATACTATTTGTGTATGTAAGTGTACACACACACACCCACACACACACACACGTATATATATATATATATATATATATATATATATATATATATATACATGTGTGTATATATATATACATATAAATAGACCCTCAAATTTTCAAGAAAGTCCAGACAGTGAATCGAAATATCAAAATTTCCACAACGAATAGAGAAGATGTTTCATCGTCAAATATTTGGACCTACCATTTTACTAAGTGCGCCTTAATGAACCAACATAGTCTTCATCCGTTATAATCATTTTGAATTATGCGAACTATTTAAAATTTCTACTGTTTTTGCCTAGTTTTGACAAAATACAGTCAATATAACTGTAACGTTCGGTTACTATGGATCACTATTCATGATGATCTTATAGCTGTGATTAGGCTGTGCACCACCGTAATTAACTCTCACTTACCCTGTATCTTACTTGGGCAAGTTTTTAATTTCTGTGATTATATTCATGTCCCTCCTGGCTCCGGGGCGCAGCCGGCGGCTGGAGTGACCCAGCCACCGACAATGGTTTAAGTATACACTCACGGCTGCCTCTGGGCGAAGTTTGTCCTTCGTCTGGGGTTTAATAGACAGGGTTTTAGGATTAAATAATCGGGTCTCGTGATTTACTTGATGTGGCTTCATACAGGCCAGACTTACCCACATGTTAGAGGCTTTGCATGTTTAAAGCGTGGAAAAACTTCTCACTTGGCAACTGCGAATTACAACAATTACAATTACTTGGAATTTCGTCACGTTCCTTCACTATTTTCCAAGTTCCTTAGGGTGTAGCGTCTGTCTATCTTACAGTCGTACAATGACTTCCCATCACTTTCAAGCACGTTTAGTTTCTTTCCAGTCTTAAAACATATCATAAAGATAATATCAAATGTAATGAAACAAGCTTTGTCACGATTCGTTCATATGTTAATAATTCCCAACGTGAAATAATGATGCACACCTGTCCTGCAGCCAACCGATTTAATTTCGTTGGTATTTAAAAATCTCTTGCTCTCAGAGCCGGCTTCGTTTCTTATATATATATATATATATATATATATATATATATATATATATATATATATATATATATACGTATATATATATATATATTATATATCGTATATATATATATATATATATATATATATATATATATATATTAGCGAACACCACAGGAAAATGATAGGCAGAAATCCAGCGCTTTCGTCTTTACTAAGACATTGTCAAGGAACGAATGAAATACAGTTGGAAAGAAAGTTATCAAGTAAACAACAAGATCAAGAATACCAGATGGTTAATTATTGAAAGGGTAAAAATTAAAGAGATAATCCAGGATTATCTGATATCACACGGTCACAAACCTAAACATAGTAAAACTTAGTAAAGACGAAAGCGCTTTGGATTTCTGCCTATCATTTTCCTGTGATATTCGCTTATTTAATGAAGTCACGTGCATCTATTGTGATTTCTTAAGCATATATATACCTATATATATATATATATATATCATATATATATATATATATATATATACATATATATACATTTTTTTTCTTTATTCACAAGACCAGGCCCACTGTTGATAACGCTGTAAGGCAGACATGTGGTCACACGTGGGTCAACCACATGGAAGGCTGAGACCCAATGTCAGCTGCTGCCCGTGACACGTAAGCACGTGCCCGGAAGCATCAAGAAGCTCGCGCTTCCAGGGCGCCGACTGTATGAGACGAGGAAAGGAATTTCAAATGCCACAAGTTTCTAAACGTCGCGGCGACATCTTGAAATGTTGGAGTACTAGAAGCAACTAATGATATTGGAAACGTTAACAACGTAATTTTAGTCAGTTACTAGTTTCGAATTTTTACAGTAAAATGATCTACCGTGCTAGACGCATCGTAAATATTAGTTACTTTGTTATTATGAAAAGCAGAGATATATACATAAATTAGAACATTGACAAGTAGTTACAATCAGTTGCCAACTGGAATTTTTACGTTAATAATAATAAGTAGTATAGTTATACACAAAGAAAACACGATTATATATATATATATATATATATATATATATATATATATATATATATATTATTGTAATGGTCTGTTTTTAGAGACCAGCAGATTCAAAATAAAAACAAGAAATTGGGCTGGAATGACTGACGAAAGACAAGACAAATCAAGGAGGAGGGATGAACAAAATGCAAGAATAACCTTAATAATAATTTTATTTTACAGGTTGTTACATTATTTACAGTGAGAACAGGTTTTGGGTGGCGAAAATTCAGTGATCAATTATCAGTTATCATAAATAATCAAAACGATTAATAAAACAGAAAAAATGAGATTGCATTAAAATCAAGAGCCATACACTTGCTCGACACACAATACATATAATGATGCAAATCAACATCATTATCAGAGCCATACACTTGCTCGACACCAAAGTTATGTAATAACAATGAACAACAAAATTAAGTTAAAACACAGACATTACATACAGACAGCACAAATAATAATAATAATAATAATGATATCTTAAATAAGCAGTATAACCTATGATCTGCACAATAAGTTACAGATACACACCACCAAAGTAGCATACAAAAACAGACAAATCCGGATGCTACTGGAGAATCCATCATATACACAGAAGGCGAGGTCCTCATCCTCCCGAGGAAGTGACCAGGTACAAGACACCTGTTCATACTGCTAACAGAAGCAGCCATTATACAAACAGACCTACGTAGAGGTTCTCATCCTCCCGTTGAAGTCAAATGACTTCCAACTGTTCCAACACTGCCATGCTGCTGCTGCTTCCTCAGCCGAGGTTTCCCAGAACCTCTCAGGTCGCCATCCAAAACCTGTCTGCAGGTGTCACTCACACCAGGACAGAAGTAACTTAGTCACCATGACGATAAACGCTGGCGGGTAAGGGAAACAATGCAACCATCGTAATGGTTGTTTAAAACAAAATAACGACTCATCGTTATACCTCCCTACCCAACAACAAAAAAAATTTACAAAATTTTTTTTTAGCAAAACTTAAGTCACTCCTCCAAGAACAGGAACAAAACTCGCCAGCCAAAACAGACCCAATCCTGAAACACGGTCGCCAATGTAATGGTCTGTTTTTAGAGACCAGCAGATTCAAAATAAAAACAAGAAATTGGGCTGGAATGACTGACGAAAGACAAGACAAATCAAGGAGGAGGACTGAACAAAATGCAAGAATAACCTTAATAATAATTTATTTACAGGTTGTTACATTATTTACAGTGAGAACAGGTTTTGGGTGGCGAAAATTCAGTGATCAATTATCAGTTATCATAAATAATCAAAAACGATTAATAAAACAGAAAAAATGAAGATTGCATTAAATCAAGAGCCATACACTTGCTCGACACCACAATACATATAATGATGCAAATCAACATCATTATCAGAGCCATACACTTGCTCGACACCAAAGTTATGTAATAACAATGAACAACAAAATTAAGTTAAAACACAGACATTACATACAGACAGCACAAATAATAATAATAATAATAATGATATCTTAAATAAGCAGTATAACCTATGATCTGCACAATAAGTTACAGATACACACCACCAAAGTAGCATACAAAAACAGACAAATCCGGATGCTACTGGAGAATCCATCATATACACAGAAGGCGAGGTCCTCATCCTCCCGAGGAAGTGACCAGGTACAAGACACCTGTTCATACTGCTAACAGAAGCAGCCATTATACAAACAGACCTACGTAGAGGTTCTCATCCTCCCGTCGAAGTGAATCCTCCCGTTGAAGTCAAATGACTTCCAACTGTTCCAACACTGCCATGCTGCTGCTGCTTCCTCAGCCGAGGTTTCCCAGAACCTCTCAGGTCGCCATCCAAAACCTGTCTGCAGGTGTCACTCACACCAGGACAGAAGTAACTTAGTCACCATGACGATAAACGCTGGCGGGTAAGGGAAACAATGCAACCATCGTAATGGTTGTTTAAAACAAAATAACGACTCATCGTTATAATATATATATATATATAACTTTATCACGAAAGTTTGGAACGTGATAAATCCATAAATAAAGGTATAAGCCACGAAGGAAAAATAAACAACGGAGTTCTGCAAGATCTTTCGACTCGACGTCCTTTACTCAGAAACTCCGTGGCTTATACCTTTATATATATATATATATATATATATATAATATATATATATATACATACATACATACATAAGTATTGGTGTGTGTGTGTGTGTGTGTGTGTATGAGTGTTGTCACATGCATTTTTAGACGAGCAATTTGGAACAGAAGTCTGTACACAAAATTGGTAGTAGTCTTGTGCTACAGAGAAATTTCCCACGGATAAAGGTGTTTCATGAATTGGGAAACGAAATTACACTTTAAAATTCAATACAAAGGATACATTGGTCGCAAACAAACCAATATTCACTAATATCAGTAGGAAAAGTGCAATGTTTACTTCCTTTCATATTTCGCATCTGTAAATTTTTCTCAGACATATAACCAAGTCAAACACATACATAGATTACAATAACCTTTACTTACATATCTACAGTCAATAGCGGGTATGACCTCCCTGAGCAGTAATAACGCCCACTTAGGCGGCGTGGCATGCATCCACCAGCTGTACTAGGTTCTCGGAAAGTATCCTGACCCATTCTTCCAAGAGAGCCTGGCCTAATTCTGTCAGGGTGGATGTCTGGTAACAGGTTCTCCCCGTGTCTAATTGCACGGCCCATATGATCCCATAAATGTCCTATGGGGTTGTTTAAAGAGAGAACAAGTTGTTTAATAAGAAGTGATTCTAGAATAACAAGGTCTTGCGGGTTGGTGGTATGGCCTGAAATGCAAAAGTCTTAATTGTCAATAAGTGTTTTACAAATTTGTTAATAGTTCCTAATATTCGATTGTTCTGAGTTTGAAATTCCGCTCGATGAGATCGATAGGCACCTTAAGGAGTCTGCTGGTGGATCCCACATAGGTCCATGTTTGACTTTCAGGGCAAGTACACTCATAAATAAGACCGGAGGACATGTAAGGAGATAATCACTCCTTAGTTTTAAAGAGTGAACCGATGGTGAGAGGGTTCTTAGGAATTACATTAACATCAATGGCCAAAGAATGTTCCTGAATAATTTGCGTAAAATTTTTGTGAAATTTGAAGCCATGAGTAAATGGAAAACATTCATAAAACTGCATTTTTGGGGCAGTTAAAACTCGGGGCTTTGTAATAAAATGTTTGTTTTGCAGGTGATATAATTTCCTTTTGCCCAGCTTTGCAGGAAAACAGTTATTACTAAAAAAAAGTCAATTAAAAATGTTATTTCATCATAGAAAAGGTCCAGTTCGACTTAAGGACAAGTGCTCCGTGAACGATTACCAAACGTTGGATTCAAGACAGCTTGTATATCTATATGTGTCCTCTTCCCTTTATCGATGGTTATTAATATGGATTAACTCCTGGCTTCTTAAACTAAGCTATACATATATACATATATATATATATATATATGTATATATATATATATATATATATCTATATATAATATACATATATATAATATATATATATATATATATATATATATATATATATATATATATATACCCACGAAACCTTTCCACGTCCTTATGCTGTGTTTCAAGTTTTTCAGGATACTGATAAGGTCTACTAGGTTGTTATTGGCTGGAACTATCATTGTCACAATTCCAGCCACAGCCTCTTTAAAAAAACCGTTCATCTAAGACTCAGTTCTCTTGGAAATGTAAACATTATCTTGAATTTCTTCTTTTTTTTTCCTGTGTGCCAGGCTAAGGTCTTGTGTCTTTTTTTTTTAACTGGTTAAGGACATTTTGTTTTCACTACTTATGTTTGATCGTACAGCCTCTAATCCTTGACAATTTCACAAGGCCTCATTACTTTGGCCATTAGGATGTTTAGTCCAGCTAGTGAGAAAAATTTCTCCTGCCACACGTATTGTTTTGCCAAATACTAGTTTAGCAGGACAGCATTAAGCTGTCCTTTAGGGGGAGTACAAAGCCCAAAGGGTTTTTGGTAATGTCAATACGTCTAACCCAACCATTGAGGAGTGCCTCTGCATACATCTCACTGTTGTTTCTGTTGAGGACATCACTTTTGACCGCTCACGTGCGCTCATACACACACACACACACACACACACACATACATATATATATATATATATATATATATATATATATATATATATATATATATATGTATACATATTTGCATATATACATATTATATATATATATACATATATACATATATACATATTATATACATTTATATATAATCCTCATGATATTATTTTTCAGAGCTCCACCTAATAATATCGACACAGGATACGAGTATCAAGCCATGATCGAACAATACGATCTGGTTTCGGTAGATTCATGGACTATTGCTCATATCAGTTGACCCCTGTGGTAGGGTTGTAAGAATACTATCACCGTATAGGTCCTGCGTGTCGTAATAGGTGACTTTTAAAAGGACAGCTGCTGCCTTGCAGTCTTACTTTTTAGTAAAAGGCTAGGCCCACCGCCAATAACTGTGGAAGAGCGCCTTGCAGTCTCGCTTTTTAGTAAAAAGCTAGGCCCACTACCAATAACTGTAGAAACTGCTGCCTTGCAGATGGACTTTTTAGTCAAAGGCAAGGCCCACCGCCAATAACTGTGGTTGATGACAGCAAGGGTATGCGGTCGTAAAGACCCCTTTACCAAACAATAAACCATGCTTGATGTTGTGAGGAAGGCAGTGGAGAAGGCGCATTGGGCAACCGACCCCTTAATGTAGGGATAAGGGTGGGAAAGAAGACTATTCATATTAGCCGCTAATTATATCACTTACGACAGATATCAATGATTTACTTAATGCTACGCTGTCCTTGTACCTTCTCAATTTCCCCCAATTTATATATATATATATATATATATATATATATATATATATATATATTATATATATATATATATTTTATCAGTGCAGGCCTTGAATCCATATGGCAAATCGATGAAGGTGACCTTTCTTACCGTAGTGGATTACGAGCCTACGCACCTTGTAATTAGTCATATACTTAACCATAAATTTGACCTTGCTTTCATTGCTGAGTTTATAAGCTTACCGTTGAATCAACTTAACTAAAGTGTGTTCTATACTATTTTTGTCCATTCATTGCCACAACCTTCTCGATGGCCATTTCATTGAGACGCCATGTTGCATCAACTAATAATAATGGTAATAGTATCCTTTATTTCAGCTCTAGGCCATATACAATGACCGATATACTAAATTAAGTACGCTAGTAAAAGGTAATATTCAAGAACTCTTATACCCAAACTCTGCTAATAATAATATAATATAGTAATAATAATACGTAATTCCAGACAGAGGCAAAACACTGATACATAACTCAAGTAGTTTGCTAAAGAGGAGGAGTAAATGGTAAATTTCAGTAATAATAATAATAATAATAATAATAATAATAATAATAATAATAATAATAATAATAATAATAATAATAACTGAAAAATACTCAAAGTAGCATGAGTCTTGAAAAGGAGAAACAAATCCACAGTTGTATATGACATACTCTAATAATAATAATTGATAATAATGAATGAATGGCAGAGTTAGTGTAAGCAGGAAGCAGAACTATAAGATAAATTCAGTTAAATAATAATAATAATCATTTCTGCCGATTTTTATACTATCGCCTTAAACTTCCCCGGTGCGAAAGGGCTATAAAGTGACGTCCCACAAACAGGGAGTTCCAGCGGTCGTTGCTTGTTATCCTCAACAACAGCTTCCTTAAGTGTTCTAGAGTTACTGGTTTGGGAAGACAGGTTTCCTTGATACTCTCTTGACTTTCTTGTTCGTTTGAGTTTGGGATCTTGGCCAATGTCCGGTGCAGTGTGGGCCGATCTTTCACCATGCACAACAGGAAGTTCAAACTTATGTTAGAACTGCAAGGTTGATTGTTTTTGTGTTGCTAGGACTTTATGGGAAGTTTGGAAATATTATGGAACATGAAATAATAGGCTAGAAATAGGGTAAAGAACGTGCTAATTTTATATAGATGCTGTGGTTAGGATAAACTTAATAAACACTAGTCTTTTTAAGGATTCTGGGAATAGATTAAGGTAAAAAAAAAAAGTGAGTCAGATTTAGGGAGGAGTTTAACAGCACAGAGGGTATTACAGGACTACAGCCCTTTTGTTATTTCATGAGAAGTAGTTTCAGATTCTCAAGATTAGCGAACACTTTTTAAAGACCGTATTATACCATGTGTATATTATATATATATATATATATATATAATATATATATTAATATATATATATATATAGATATGGATGTGTAATATTAATTCGTAGTATGTCTTTAAAAATATTTATTCGATAATCTTTACTTGATCGGAGGTAGAACTTATTAGTGCAGCTGAGAATTGGGTTGGGTAACTGACTGATATCTTGTACAGCTTGGAATTTAATTCCCACTAGTAAATAGGAACTAGACAGGTAATAGGTCAATCTTAAGGATTTTCTGAGAGGCCTAGCCAGGTCTTGGGATTTTAAGTATTTTTTTCTTACACTGCTGTCGTGGTTTGTCAGGTAATTCTACTAAGCTGGTTAAACTAATTTTGATGGAAATTTTCGTTAAAATTCGAGCTGTCTCGTTAACGTTCTGGCAACGCGTTCAAAACCCCCACCCTCCTCAATCAAAGCTTTCGTGTTGGCAAGGAAATAAAAGTTCTGATTGCTTTACGTATGTTAAGTGACTTTTCCTTCATCAGCCATTCCTCCAGCTCCTAAGCTTGCTTTGGGAACCCTTTTCTTATTCTGAGCTCCCTAATATTCGCATTTTTTTACCCATTAGGATTGTGCTGTTTCAATTCCCTTAAGACTGGATATTAAAGGACGAAAGTTTGTAGACTGCAGTATTTGCATTGCAAGGCATCGTCCATATCCATGTAGGACTAAAGTAAGATGCTGTTGTTTCTGTGTAAGATTGGTGCCCTATCAAATATGTCTTAAGGGTGGCACCCTCTCCTGTTATCTTATGGGAGTTTAATGAGAAAGTTTACTAATACAGTATAGTATCAATTACAACTTTCACTTTAGTAGGGTAGGATATGTCACGGAAACTTTGAACATTCTAAAAACAATCAAACCACTTTTCTTATGAGCAGGCTCTTGGTATATATAGTAGCTGCAGCAGACCATAACGATGATTGTGGAGAGCAACGTCTGTCGTTTAGACTGAATAGTATCCTGTGAGGATTTGCAGCGCTGTAAATTCGGTTAACCAGACAACTTGAACTCAACTTTTAAGACTGTGCGCAACCTACAAGTCCGATTGTTTAATAATCTGACTAATTTGGATATGTAAAAGTATTTACGTGTATAAAGACTATCGTAATATATATTGTCTGTAAACCTTCGTATATTTCTTTAACCCAAAATGTCTTATGATTGGATGAACTTGGTAATTATAACCCTTAAAAGAAATGACCCTTAAAAGACTGGGTAGACTGTAATAATACCCCATGAAAGACAATGTCCTATGAAATCAAAGGAATGGAGTTATTGATTGGTTAACAGAAGGCGGATGGGGAATTTTTTTTTTTTTTGTTTTTTTTTTTTTATTCTGAGGTCAACTTGGTTTTTACTAGCAATAGTTTATGCAGACTAAGTGTCTAAGTGATGATTGTATTTTGACCCCTCTGACGACATGAATAATTTTATCAAAAATAATCGTTTAACATCTGAGGATCGCATTGGGCTACGAACACTTATGAAAGTTAGACTTGTGCGATGGTAGTTGGAAGTGAAAATTCACTTGTACAGGAGACACGGTCGGGAAAAGTATTAATGAGGATCATCATGGTTGAATAGTCATAAATGCTATTAAGTTATAATTAGTTTGTAAAACTATCAGCAGGCAGCAAATTTCCAATATAGTAAGGTTGTAATTTGTCTCGAAAGCGGTTATTGCTTATATCTACAAAATTGGTAGTTACGGTGACTGTCGATGGTTGCTCTAATACCATCCTTTGCGTTGGGCTTAATGTACTAAGTATGTATCGGGCAAGTGAGTCTAGAAATGCAGGTTTGTGTAAAGCCTTGTTTAACAAATCGTTGGTGGCCTATGTCTGGCTCTAAAGTTTATGCATGTTAAAATTGCCCATAAGATTTCGTTACGATGAGGTTTGTGATTTTGGTCATTGGATTTGGTGATCTCTTGGCAATACCTAATCAGTTTCAGAATTGCTAGTAACCGGAGTTCGCTTTAGAGTAGAGACGGCCAGGACAGAAACTTAACGAAAATCGAAGGTTTGTGTTTTACCTTGGCTTTCATTCCTTTTTCTGTACGTCTTTTCGTGTTCTTTCTTTCATCTTGCTTTCCACCTTCTAACAGTTGGTTCATATTGCAACTGCGACGTTTTCTTCCTGTAATAACTTTCGAACCTTTACACTATCAATTTCTGTTTAAGCGCTGAATGGCCCTTTTTACCTCAGTGCTTTGTATGTCAAAAATCTAAGACCAATTAATGTCCAACAGAACTTTTGACGAGAGCTTTCGACAAGGGCCGGGAAAGGGACATGATTCGGTGCTACTTTGGCTTATCCAAGGGTATATACCTTGGGCTTATCTAAAGGCCTGTCCATACAAGCGGGCCTGATCGGCGTGCTCCGGGGTTGACGGGCAAATTCTGGCGGGATAATGATAAGAAGAGAGAGTTCAGGAGTAGAGTGCTGGGAGAGGTTGATCTGGGAATTGAAGATGTGGGAGAATGGTGGAGGCATAATGCATCAGTGATTAGAAGACATGGAAAGGAGATACTAGGGGAAACATCTGGAATAGTATGGGAGGAAAAGGAGAGCTGGTGGTGGGAAGAAGAGGTGGGGGAAGTGGTGAAAGGTAAAAGGGAGGCAAAGAAGAGATTTGAAGAGTCACAGCTGCAGGAGGACAGAGAAAGATTAAGAGAAAGAAACAAAGAAGTAAAAAGGGTGGTAGCTCAAGCTAAGGCAAGGGCATATGAAGAGGTTTATTATGAACTGGAAACCAAGGAAGGGTTGAGTAAGATGCTCAAACTGTCAAAAGTAAGAAATAAAAGAACAAAGGACATCACCCATATTAAGCAAATGAAAGATAGGAATGGTACTGTCGTAAAAAAGGAAGAAGACATCCTGAAAAGATGGAAAGAGTATTTCGAACAACTGCTAAATGAAGAAAATGAAAGACTTGTAAGAGAGGATGGACAAGTAAACATGGAATGGTAATGGGGATATCTAGGGATGAAGTGATACGAGCCTTAAAAAGAATGAGAAATGGGAAGGCAACAGGACCTGACTTAATCCCAGTCGAAGTTTGGAAAGCCTTAGGAGAGGAAGGGGTAGACATCTTGTATGATCTATGGTAAAAATATTCGACAGGAAAAGATACCAGAAGAATGGCGGGAAAGCATATTGATACCTATATTTAAAGGTAAAGGTGATGTCCAGGAATGCAGTAATTATAGAGGTATAAAACTAATGTCTCACACGTTGAAGATTTTGGAAAGAATCATAGATAGCAGCTGAGAGAGGAAGTTAGAATAGGGAAGGAAACAGTTAGGATTTAGAATAGGGAAGGAACAGTTAGGATTTATGAAGGGAAGCGGCACAACGGATGGAATATTTTGCATAAGGCAGCTAATGGAGAAATTCAGAGAAAAAACAATGAGACCTGCATCTGGTATTCATAGACCTTGAAAAGGCCTATGACAGAGTGCCAAGGCAAGAAATATGGAGATGTTTGAGGGAGAAGATGGTGCCGGAAAAGTATGTCAGAATTATTCAGGAGATGTACAGGAATGTGTATACTAGAGTGAGGAGTAGTGTTGGTGAGACGGATGGATTTGAGATAGGAGTTGGATTACACCAGGGGTCAGCACTTAGCCCATTCATCTTCAACATCGTGATGGATGTAATGACCAGGGAGTTAGAGAAGCAGTGCCATGGTGCATATTATACGCGGATGACATTGTGTTGTGTTCGAGGGGAGGGAGGGAGTTGGAGGGAGGTTGGGAGAGGTGGAGAGCAGCACTTGAGGAGAGAGGAATGAGAATAAGCAGATCAAAAACCGTTAATATGTGTTCTAGTATTACTGAGGACGGTGGAAGTAGCATAAGATTGGGTGGGGAAGAAATAAAGAAAGTACAGAAGTTCAAGTACTTAGGGTCCGATTTGGAGGATAGTGGAAGCATGGACCAAAGAGGTGAGACACCGAATTTCATTCAGGCGGATGGAATAACTGGAGGTCTGCATCAGGGGTACCTCTTGTGACAAGAAGGTCCCTCTGAAATTGAAAGGAAAGTTCCATAGGACGGTGGTCAGACCAGCAATGTTATATGGAACAGAAACGGCAAGTATGAGGAAAACAGAGGAGAGAAGAATGAGGATGTAGCAGAAATGAGAAATGTTGAGATGGATGTCGGGAGTAAGCAAGGGAAGTAGGATTAGAATGAGTATATAAGAGGATCAACAAGGTAGCTGAAATATCGAAGAAAATACAGGTAAGGAAGGCTTCGATGGTATGGACACCTGTTACGAAGGGAGGAACGTCATGTTGGAAGACATACGATGGAAATGGAAGTGCGGGGTAGAAGGAAGAAGGGAAGACCAAGAAAGAGATGGCGTGATTGTAAGGGAAGATATGGAATTGAAAGGTATAAATGAGAACGAGGCACAAGACAGAAATCGATGGAGACGACTCATTCGTAATGGCGACCCCATATAAAAATGGGTTTAAGCTAGGAAGAAGAAGACCCATGAATGCTGTCCACACTGGTGAGGCGATGGAGAGGTGGGCGTGCCCGACGATGCCAGTAGTGTGTTCAGTGCAGTACGATAAACATAATGCCTACCGCAAAGAGGAAGATATTGTGTAGCATGATAATTGTTTTGTGTGTGGTGAAAAAGAAGAGAATATGGTGCAAAGAATGGCTCGGTAAAAGAAATGTATACAGTTAACGTACGTCTGCCAGGGTCGAAGCTCAAGCCATAGGGCACCACAATGGTGATTTTGCTACAAGACCCATCGGGCAATTTGACGGTTTGCGACGATAACTGATCATGATACAGAGCCAGTGATATTTCATCGGCCTTGGGGGAGACGCAAGCTGGTCCTCTTTGACAGAACTAATCTCAAGGGCGTCCCTTTTGGTTGGTAGACTTTGTTTCAGGAATAATAAAGGGAAGAGGATTTCATGTTATATGGTTTCAGTCATTACAGGAGTGTAAAACTAACACCGTTATTTTTGTTTTGGCGCTGGTCCTTAGTGGTAAGGTTGGGGAGATGGCCGGAATGAAGTCTCAAAAAAAGGATAAAAACTAGTCGCAAAAAGTCAAATTTAGCTAGAAAAAAAAATCACTAGTTTGTGGTGGCAATTAAATATAAAATATTTTGGGCCTTTAATAGACTGACCCCCAAGGGTTTTCGAGGGTCGTTAACTAGAACTAATATTCCGTTGGGGCCCTAATTTTACGATACGATAGTTTGTTTTCACAGTCATCCCCAACGGGCTTGTACTAAACACGCCGCAAAGGTGGGGTATATACATACCGGGGTAAAACCCTTGGGGTCACTATGTAGGAAAGATTAATGAACTGTTTCCCGTGACTTTTTTTACCTGGTGCCAGAAAAGAAGGGCCCTCCTCGTCTTCTCTTTTTCATTCTTCAGACGATCTTGTCCATTCCTGTTTTCTCTTCCCCCTTTTCTCTCTGGATCCTCACACTAACACATTTCTCACTTTGACACTCACTCTTCCACCTTTTCTATCACATCGAAGATAGTTAAGATGACTATCCTGTATATTCTGGAATAATGAAAATCATTGTTATTATGATTTATAATGCATGCACAGCCATATGGAACAATCATAAAGGTTATTAGAGGCGCACAAATCCTAATAAAAGACTAGTTTACAGTTTCACAAAATGTCATACAATCCACTGATATCCTCTTCTGGCTTTTTTCCACACACTTATCATAAATCCAAGATTCATTTCATTGTCGAAATTTGTTAATTTGTAAATGCCACGCGTTTCCTTCTCTTTTATGTATTCTTTAAACCCGTCTGACTGTCTTTTGTTAATTAAAGATTATTGTCATCCCTCTCTTGGATATTTTTACTCGGACAATTTGGTTACATTTATGATGAAATTAATGTTTCCATAAAAACTAGTTACCAGACAGGCTACGATTTCTGAGCGACATCTAACAAGCAAATGCATACATAACGTCAGTGAACAATTCCTTTTGTAATCGAGAATAAAAGAACATATTCAGCCCCATGCAAACCGGGTGCACTTGCCATGACTTCATCCTAGATGCTTCCCTGCATGAATGAAAACTCCATTTATAATAAGCCGTTCTGGGGACAGGCAGGGAAGGAAGCGCTTTTCGTGGAACATTCCCTATTTCCTTCCCAACGCTATTCATGACCATCCGAGACCTTTATCCTCAGACAAGCCGAAGAAATAAATATGAAGCGATAACAAGACCTAAATTTCGGAAGCGATTTTATGTCGTAGTCTGTGACTCGGAATTACATAAGAATGTAAATGAAGAATGTAACATAACAAACATCCTGTGTAGGAAATAGCTCAGCGGTATATTTGTCGGTGGAGAAGAGTCGAATGCTAACGAAAATCTCGTCTTTCTCATTTTATTCGCATTATTCTGCTTGTTTGTTTCAAGAAAGCTTTGTCCCACAATTATTTTTTTTTTCAAGATCATCATTGTTACAAGGACCGCTCTCTGGACCATTACTCTCAAAATAATGACTTTGAAGACCACTGTTTCCCAAATATCTAATTTAGGACAACGCCCGCTTTCAACGCGACTTCTTCAAGGACAACTCTCTCCATGAGAGTCGCCCCCACAACTTTCTGAGAGAACAATTTGTAGGTTCCAGAATAAATGTTTCTTGTCATCAGCTTTAAGGACAACTACTTTCAGAGCAACTTCTTCCTCGACTTCGACTGCCCCTTCCAAAACTGCATCTAGCCTTTCGTTTTTCATCACTGAAAGTTGCATTCTTCCGACATAAGAGGTAAACTCGCTATCCACCATGGAGCATTATTGACTCTCCTAAGACGTTTTCCGTGCAGTGGCCAAACGTGTATGAGCATGGACCATTTCCTTACAGGGGACTGACATGGGCAACAAAGTGCTGCTTCGTGTTTTCTTCTTTATCTTACTCCTGCTTTGCCTTAAGAGATCACGGTTAAAGGGTTACTAACCTAAAATAGATATATGGATACACGATCAAAAACGGTTGTAAATATATATGCACAAAAATTCGATGGTTTTTTTTTCAGATTCAGTATAACCCAGAATGTCTTTGCTGCATTAAGATATCACTGGTCTAATGCTTTTCATAGTACAACCAGAGTATGGATTCTTTTTTGTTACATTATGAGAGGGTTAAGTTTCCATATTTACGTATGCTACTTATGATATAATGGTGGTGACTGTAATGCATTACTATAGCAAATTTACATGAACCATGCATTTGATGTCTAGGCCGGTCCCTTTCGACGCTCTTGATTGGCTGTTGATAAGCCAATAACAGGGCTGGAAACTCTGTCACTCGAGAGGGTTCACTTAGGCAGGTTATATGTTCCACCTCTCCTGGAAGACGTATCCCTCAGGAGAGGTGGAACATAGATACAACCAATGTGAACTTTCTCTCTCGAGAGAGAGTTTCCAACCCTTGATTGGCTTATCAACAGCCAATCAGGAGAGTCGTAAGGGACTGGCCTAGACATCGAATGCACGGTTAATGTGCATCTACTATAGTAATACTATTATTGATGATAATAATGACGTCATTGTCAAAGAAATGACAACGTCATTGAAGACCCTCTCCTCGCATAAAAGAAAACTCAACGCATCATAATCGAGCTCCCAAATATATAGAGAAAAGATAACAGAAAAGATAACATATCCAAGTTCCTGAAATCGAACAAATCTGTTACATTCCATAGCGTCACCTCCAGTCGGGAATGTCCGTTCCATTCCGGTTCGGAACACTTGACTCATTCCAATTCAGGCGACTTGACCCGAGGTATGGAAGTGACAGGTGGCATCAGGAGTGTCTGGTGCGAGTCCTAGACGCTGAAGACACTTTTGCTTGTGATTTAGGATTCCAGGTACCTGGAAGATCAACTGCTTGTGTTTTCCAGTAGCTACATAAATGTGGAGATTTCGGCATGATAAACATTTAGGAAGAATGACATCAGGGCTTTAGTTGGAACTAATATATGTATATGTAATATATATATATATAAAATATATATTATATATATATATATATATATATTTATTACATATATATACGAAGAAAAATTATACGAGAATAGTGTCAAGGTCACGGTTCTATGAAAACATTCAAGAAAAACAAATCAGTATTTCGTCAAAAGCGCCTCAGTGGCGTGGTCGGTATGGTGTTGGCGTACCACCTTGATGGCAGCAAGTTCGATTCTCGGGCATTCCACTGAGGGTTGAGAGATGCGTATTTCTGGTGATGGAAGTTCACTCTCGACGTGGTTCGGAAGTCACGTAAAGTCGTTGGTCATGTTGCTGAATAACCACTGGTTCCATGCAACGTAAAAACACCATACAAACAAACAAACAATATTTCATCAAAAATACAACAAAGACAAAGACATTCAGGAAAAGAAAAGTATTGGAGAGAAAAGATTGCTTTTTGACAAAAAGAAATCTTTTGAACAATAAGGAATAGGGTTTGATAAAAGACATCTAGTTTAGAGATGTGCCAAAGTATCGTTATCGGTGTTATCGGCTAATTTTTTTATGTATCTGTGGAAAAATGGGCCAATACTATTGTACTACGTTCAGAAAATGCAAGAACTTAAAACTTCAATCATAAGAAAGCTGAACAAATCAGTATCAGTAACGGTATCAGCTTTTCAATAAGTTTCGGTATCGGCCAACATTTAAGTATCGGCGCACCTCTAAATTCTAATTTATGTACTATATATAAGAATATATTGATATGAAGAATATTTAGGAAAAAAATCTGGGAACATCATCGATGTTGTGATCTGGTTAGGAATGCCTTTTCATAGGATATTGAGCAAGAAAATATCTAAGAAAAGACCTCTTCATCATATCTCTTGAAAGGGAAGATTAATTATTGACCGCACAGATGTGGAACGATGTTTATATAGAAATGAGCGAATGATGTGGGAAGGGCCTGGAAAATAAATAAAATTGAAGTCAACAGTAAATTCTTTAATTCATGGAATCTGAACGGCAACTACTTTCTTTGAGGTACGTGTTTTATGTTTTCTGGAATTTTCTGTTGTAAAGGAACTTTTTAATTCAAAAGGGCTATCATTTCGGTTAGTTTGTTCCTTTGTGTTTAATAAAAAAAACATACATTTTAAAATAATCCTGTGAAAGGAATTAAATGAATTCGTTCAGAAACTGCGTTTGAAATTTAGTGGTGTTTTTTCCACGCTATCATTTCATCAAACTCGGGTAAAGAATTTTGGGGTTTATCGTTTTTTATGCACAAAATGCGAAGCTTATGGACCGTTTACTGTTGAGCGGCGTCTAGATTATTAATATATATATATATAATATATAGTAATATATATATATATATATATATATATATATATATATATATATATATATTATATATACATATATATATATATTTGTATGTAATATACTTTATATATATATATATATATATATATATATATATATATATATATATTATATATATATATATCATAGATACATATATATATATATTATATAGTATATATATTATAGTATATAAATAAAAATATTTATACATATATTTATTTATATCATATGAATATATATAAATACCTATATGATACTAGTATATATATATATCTATATATCCTATATATTAGTATATATATAGCTATAATATATCTATGTATATATATATGTTATATAATTATGTATATAAAATAAATATATGTATATATACATATCTATATATGTATATATAAACCTAGAACGGAACTGGGCTCTGTATTTGTGGGAAAATGGCTAAATAACCGTTAATAACTATCCTCTAGAAAGGTTTGATAGCAAGAGGTTCGAATAGCAGTGATAGGATCCTCTGTTTACAGCTGTTAGACACGATGCGGCGGAGAGAGAGAGAGAGTATGGAATGGCCTCTGGCTTTATTGCCTCCAGCAGTATACCTTTTTATTATCTTCGGTCGACCTTAATCAGACTACTAACAGCTATCTGGGTTCCCTTTGCTTTACCTTTTTATTCTGAGCTCCGGTGATTGACAGATGGCTGAGATTTGAAAAAGAAACTGCAGCAGTTTGGTAAATCTTTCGCTCATTTGAGGCATTTGATTGTAGTTACTGAAGCAGACGCATCCTAATCAAACCTAAAGCTTTAGAAGAGACTTGACCCTTTCAGCCCAATTAGACCAATCACAACTTTTATTTAATGTCAGACAAACGCGAGACTCTACTTTATATAAAATTAGTGTTCTATGGAATACACGAAAACTTCAACCTTTATCAAGAACGGAAAAGCTGTGCCTAAGTTAAATTATTATATTAGGCCTACTTGCGTTGCCGCTGTCGCAGGAGCGTTTTCGTGCAGAATCGAGTTGACGGTTTCCTGCTATCGGCTCGTGTTTCGTGTGGTGAGCCTCGTCTGGTCTTTTCATCTTGAGTCATTAACGGCGGGATTATTTCCCAGTTTATAAGCGTGGGTAAGACGGAACCCATATACTTACAGGCGTTCCAGGATCCTGTATATCACCCGTCGGTTACAATAACACGTTGCACACAGGCATCACGACTCGTAAAATGAGGGAATAAACGGCAAAAGAGCGTAACTACCCGAACTATCAATTCCCAGCCCAGGGCAAGACGTGGTAGTTAACATCATAATTCGTGGGGGAACTTAGCAGTAAGGTATGGGAATGAAATTAGAGGGACATGGACGACTTGACGTGCCTATGGTGGCACTATTCGACTGACTCATATAATCATGGTCATTATTAACTCCTCCAATGAGTCTAGAAACAGGTGATGTTTTCCTTGTGCTTGTTGACGTATTCAAAAATATATCAAGAAGAATGAGCGAATCTGGATGGATGCAATTACATGATTTGCTACAATAAAACCCATGTAATCCATTATAGTAAGCGAATGTTATTAATATCTATTGAAAACCAGGAGCTTTATATGTTTCGTGAAATAAGAAGTAAATGATGTAGTATTTTGGTAAATATGTAAACTGGATCCTACGCAAATCGCATTGTTTGCTTATTGCTGAGTGAGTTTTGTATATTTGTAATTTGTACTGATCACTCTTGTTAAGGTTAATAACTGCATCGCTACACTGCTGGACTTAGTAAGTCAATACAGTAAATCGACATTAGGACTGGCCAGTGGTCAGTGCGTTAACAAGTGACGACGTTTAGATATCATACACTGTTTGCGCAAAAGC
This sequence comes from Macrobrachium nipponense, assembly GCF_015104395.2. Taxonomy (NCBI): domain Eukaryota; kingdom Metazoa; phylum Arthropoda; class Malacostraca; order Decapoda; family Palaemonidae; genus Macrobrachium; species Macrobrachium nipponense. The sequence continues at coordinate 44,246,731 of NC_087201.1, forward strand.
TTCCGTGATCATCTGAAGAATTAATATTAGAGCGAGAGATATCAATTGGACCCTCTGCTAGGAGTCATAAGGATACTTAAGGACCCACCAGAGAATGGTGGAGTTACAAAATACGTATTGGAAATACTTAGATTTCCACAAATAAATAAATGAAAAATAAATATTTCAACACTAAATTTTCGATGTTTTTTGTTTATTCTTCGTGATATCCCATGCGTTTCTTTATTTTCAAATACATATCCAGAAAAATAAAGTTCTTTCATTCAAGTCTGATGAAGTCTATCTCAGACCTGTTTAAAATGCGGCTTTAGCTAGATACGTAGCTATGGAAACTGAGAGGCCTTTTTCATAATTTAAAAAGAAAAACCTGTAATGACGCTCTCAGTTTTGCCGAATAAAGTCTTATCGTCTCCGTGTCATTTCAGGAATTTTTGTCGTTGGTTTTTTATTTATTTTGTCGAAATGTGTCATACTCAGGTACATATAGAGAATTGTTATTCGTTACCTGAATTCAGGAAAGCTCAAGTTCAAAACTTGTCGAACTTTATAGATTCACAGATTACAGTTTAGATGCAGAGAGTTCTGTTATTTCCCAGTCATATTTCATAGATGCGTTTGTCATCTCCAATATGTACATTTCATTTCCGGACACACACGCACTTCCAAAAACAATTCCAAGCGACAAGAAGTTTGTCGTGACTCTGACAATCCATTTTATCTCCCAGCATCTGACACATACTCACTGAGCTTCCTCCCAGACAATGCAAGTAGTTGAAGTTCGGCCTCTAAACATTATGCATTAAAGATGGAATAAGTAGGAGGTTAAATGGAGATTAGAAGGAAGGGGAGATACCTCTTTCAGGGTTATGGGGAGGGCGAAAGTAGCGGAGGAAGGACAATGCTTCCCTGAGGGGGAGAGTAAGGAGGAATCCAGCTATAAATCTCCCGCAACATGGCGCCAACGATGGCTCTAACATCGTAGCCCTGAAGGAGATTGAAAGGGGGTAATATTGAATAATACCCTTTTCCTTTTAGTTACTGTTTTGTGTTTAGGTTTCGCTTCTTGGAATGCTAAAGCATACTTGGTCGGCGCGTTGTCCTTCCTTTTAAAGAGCAATGAAGTAGCCTCATTGTATACAATATCGACTGGAAGACATTGATCGGTGCAAGTAGAAGGGAAATTATACTTGCTTCGTCGTTAATCAGCAGACCATTATCTGGTTGATTGATAAAGACTATTTTTTCCTGTTCACTAGATAATATCTCGTAGTAGTTGATGGTGTTTTTAGCGAGCCCAGAAATTCGTTGTCTGGTGGTCCATTGGGCAGTGCTCTGGGACCTTGTTTTTTTATTTGACCAGTGATATGAGTGTTGGTCTTGAAATAATGTAGAATAGCGCACAGATGATGTAGTTGCTCTTAAGAAATAGGTTTTGTTTTTTGGTCTGTTCAATCTTACTTTGATCGTTTTTAATACGTTTCAGCACTTGGTAAGGCGGATTTAAAGGGGGCCACTGGTCACGTGCCCCTGTCCCCCATTGCATAGAATAATACGTAAGTCTCAAAGCTAAAATCAAATTTTATTTAAAGTGTACCCACTGCACACAAGTAAAATATTAATAGAAACACTGAAAAAAATTATATATATTTTCTTATGCGTGTAATTAATGTCAGTATTGCCAAAGCAACGTCACCTACATCTTTGTAAGGTACAGCTATTGGTAACAATGTAACAATCTTCATAATTATAATCTCTCTCTCTCTCTCTCTCTCTCTCTCTCTCTCTCTCTCTCTCTCAGTACATACAATATATATGAGCATATGATGTAAATGATAAGTTATTGTGTATATATGTGTGTGTCTGTGTACATACATATATAAATACTGATATATATGTACCGTATGTGTGTACATGTTACATATATATACGTAAGATAATCCTAAGTGCCTCCCTAAAGAAAGGTTTCTAGATCTGCCACTGGCACTTGGATCACATTAGTATTTGATTGGTTTGTTACGAACTGCCAACCTATATTTCGCAAGCTTTCTTAGCAATTCATTATCTATTTTAATTTGCAGTGTGCATTTGATTTCCGTTACGTCCTACACCATTAAAAAATAAAGAAGGATGTAAGCAAACGAAAAGTAAAAAAAAAAAAATAGAATCTAAATGAATATGAGAACTTTATATATTTGAGTTCAGTTTACAATTTTTTTAATATGTTAAAATCTGAGTGCCGCATAGTAATGACATTTAATTCAACTGGCGTGTAAAGCTTTCTGTCAGCAGTCAAACTTTCATTTGTATTATTTTATACATTTCAGGTTTCAATATAAATGTACCTGTGATAGACAACGTGATATTCAAAACTTACTATTGTGCGTGCCTTTAATTTCTCCAGTTGCCAGTTTTACTATGAACTTATACTGTATTTCCTCTCTCTTACTCTCTCTCACGCATTTTCTCTGAGCATATATATATATATATATATATATATATATATATATATATATATATATATATATATATATATATTATATATATATATACAATATAATATAATATATATACATACATATAAGTATATCTATCTATATATCTATATATATATATATATATATATATATAGATACTTATATATATACTTGCGTAAATTATAAGAATAAATTCTCGTCTGATCTATCTATATATAAATATATATATATATATATATATATATATATATATATATATATATATATACTATATATATATACAATATAATATATATACATACATATAAGTATATCTATATATATATATATATACTTTATATATATATACTTGCGTAAATTATTAGAATAAATTCTCGTTCTGATCTATCTATATATAAATATATATATATATATATATATATATATATATATATATATATATATATAAAGGTAAATGCCACTATTTGAAATTGAAACAACGGAGTGGTTGCTAGGCCTTTCGACACACGGTCCTTTACTAGCAGTCTGCTAGTTAGGGGTCGTGTGTCGATATCCCTAGTAACCACTCCGTTGTTTCACATCACCTTAGTGGCATTTAACCTTTATATATGCATTTATCAACGTTCCATATTTTAGTGATTTAGTTATACTTATGTATATATATATATAATATATATATATATATATATATATATATATATATATACGTGTGTATGTCTTTAATTAAAAAAGATACAAGATTTTGAAGACATGCAGTCTTCCTCATCTGGTACCGATGCACTGATGTGGTAACAGATACTCTCTGGCACATGTGTGCTCCTCCCAACATCTGTTGATTCCTTTTTCTAATCCGTGGCATGACCTGCCCTTTTCTGCCTTTTTAATCTCTGTGGTCGTATGGACAGTAAGGGGATAATCCCTAACAACGAAGGATTAGATATACGACCACGGAGATTAAAAAGAACACTGGAAAGGGCGTGAGGACTGAAGATGAACGGCTAGGTCATCATAAAGATAAGGAAAAGAAAACAATAGCTGCTGGGAAGAGCACATATTTCCCGATGGCAGCTGTTATATCTCCTCAGTGCATCGGTACCTGATGAAGGAGACGGTGACGGTGAGTCTTTGAAAGCTACACGTCTGTTTCTTCGAGTGTTTATGTATGACTCAACTGGCGATGACCCAAAAAAAATCTGTTTATAACTCACTGGTTAATGCCTTTCCTGGTAAAGCACTTTTCACTAAAACGTTTTCTTACCCTGCGTTTTTTCATCAGTGAACTGGCTAAGGAGACCAACCGCAAAGAAAGAGAAAATTTTACGAAACCGTTTCCGTGCAGAGGTACAAATTGCTCTGCCCCTCAAAAAACTGTAATGGAAGTCGGTAGAAATGAATGAATGGGGGAAATAGGGTGGAGAGATGGGGTGGGGGCCGGGGAGGAGGAGCTGGGTTTTGCGAGAGTATCATCCCAAACCATCAAAACGAAAAAAGATCAACGAGAGTGTTTTTTCAAACGAGGAACCAACGCCCCCTAATGACATGAACGGCCTGACGATCAGAAAAATCTCCCGGCTTCCGCTCTCCTCCAATTCCTATCTTCCTTGTTAGACCCATTTACCCAGTCTGATGTTAATTGGTGTAATGCATCATCATCTATAGACGGGGCTATGGAAAAGGTGGCCAGTGGGTCGGGGGACGTGAGTAGTGGGAGCGGGAGCACTGGGGGCATCTTAAAAACACTTTTTTTTTTTTTTTTTTTACACGCAACCCTTAATGGATATAGAAAGGCGGTAGCGCCTCTCACAAAGTTAGAAGGTAATGGGGCGAATCGCAAATGTGGGTTTTCTTTTCCCTCTGCCTGAGCTGAGGGGAGAAGGCGGGGGAGGAAAATGGACGGACCGACGAATAAAAACCAGTACAATACACGCTCACATATACAGAGCTTTAAGCAAGGTGGATGTTCAAAAAAATATACAGATAATGAAATAGATAGATACATATTACTGCCGGTTATATATATATATATATATATATACTATATATATATATATATATATATATATATATAAATATATATATATATATATATATATATATATATATATATATATATATATATATATATATATATATTTATATATATATATATATATATGTGTGTGTGTGTTATATGTATATATACATGCATGTGTATATGCATTTGTGTGTATGTGAAAACTAGATACGTCTATGTGACGTCTAGTATTTTAAAGAATATAAAGTCAATTTTGTTGATGATTAGCATGCTTTTGTTAAATTTTTCATGATAATCAACAATACCTACAACCTGCTGTGCAGTCTGCAAACAGATGATTTTGCTCGAGTATCATATCTTGCGTATCTGCAAGTACAGCGAAAAATAAAGGGATGCAACTATTTGAGAGAAACTGGCCCTTATAAAACACACGAGGTTTTATGGTGGCCGCTTCTCGTCGGATGAGTGGTTTTCGCGCTCGGCTACCAATCCGGTGGTCCGAAGTTTGATTTTCGGCTCGGCCAACGCGGAATCAGAGGAATTTATTTCTGGTGATAGAAATTCATTTCTCGATGTGGTTCGGATCCCACAATAAGCTGTAGGTCCCGTTGCAAGGTGACCAATTGGTTCCTAGCCACGTAAAAATATCTAATCCTTCGGGCCAGCCCTAGGAGAGCTGTTCATCAGCTCAGTGGTCTGGTGAAACTATATAAGATATACTTTTTTTATGGTGGCGACTCAACAACTGGTCGTGATAAAAAAAAAACAATTCGTTCTGGATTAAAATGCATTTTTTTTTTCTTACTGTATCACGCAGTATTATGCAGATTATCAAAACGTAATAAAAGTTTAACTATTAGTTTCTGGGACCTATATTTTTGTTTTATCGCCAGTGACTTGGCAAAGTATTTCTCCCGCTTCTCGAACAGTCACATTAAGTTGACGTTTACAATCGGGAAGCAGACACTACTAATACAGAAAATTAAATTTTTTCATGACCGTATGGTATTTAATTTTGTTATGTGTGTGTGTATATATATATATATATATCATATATATATATATATATATATATATATATATATATATATATATATAATCGTAGGTTGGCGTGGATGCGGTTCCTTTTTGTATTTCTTCAAGCTGACGTAACAACTCTTTATCATCGGTTTGTATTTATTCAGCCTTAATCTTTCGAAAAATGCATCATATTAAGAATTATTTTATCTGTATGGCTCTGAACCTTCCAGGTACTATCGTCGACGGAAGCTAAGTATTAAAGCTAAGTATTTGTTAGCAAATATCACCTTATAGCTAACGCAATGTACTACATGTATAAATAATGTTGCACAGAGAAACAAGTAATAAATGCACCGAGGTTTCTTCGGCACAACCGAGTTTTCTGTACAGCGTATAACGTTGTATGATCCTCGGCCTATGAAACTTTCAGTCACTCATGCATCGCCTTTTGTATTAGTCGCCCGCGGTCTATACCATAATTGGTTTACAGATAGCTAGAGAAAAGTTAAATTTCGCTAAAACTTCTGTATTTGTTTGTTAAATGATAGGATACGTACTCTTTTAACCAAGATGGAAAAAGATAACCACGAGCCTTAGATAAAGGATTATTTCGCAAGACTGATATAGCAAAACACTCATCACTTTCCAAGTTGTCACATATACTATATATATATATATATATATATATATATATATATATATATATATATATATATATGTGTGTGTGTGTGTGTGTGGTGTGTGTGTGTGTGTGTGTGTGTAAAGTGTTGTGATAAAGGTGGATAGGTCAAAATGTTGTTAGAAATATCTTGAAAAGTGGTGTCATATTTCTAATTGAACGTTTATTTTTTTTATTCTGTCAGTTTATGTAGCAACTTGAATGAAGCTTCCATGATTTTTTATCCTATTGAATTCTTCAAAAAATCTCGTCTTTATATGACTGATTGATTTCTGCGTACAATGAATTGATCTTATGGTAGCTGGACTTCCACAAACCCACTATAGTCGATTCATTTAAATTAAAGTAGATTCTTGAGCCTACGAGACGTTTGTTTGGCGGGCTCTGATTGGCTGGTACTGGGAGGTAGCCGCTCGCTCATTGTGTCATATTTTCGTCTGTGACTTAGAAAAACATGCAGTAGTTTATATTTCTTCATTTATCTCACGTTTTCCAAAAGATAATAAAGTTTTTTGGTCCATACCAAAGGATTCGGTATTAATTGTACAACTAAATAATCTTTTCCTGAAACCAATTAGATAAAACACAAAGGAATTGCAACGAGTAAAAGTGAAGAGAAAAAATTTCAATCTTTACACCTGTTTTTATTTATCATCGGATTTTTATAAGTCATACGATCAGATGAGTTAAAACTTGTATTTTCATACAATAAAATCACCCTGAATACGCTGGTGCTTTCAAATTTTGGATGAGTGTAATATGTGAAGAGAAAGGAAGAATATGTCTTATTATTTTGCAGCCGTACTTGACTCAGCCTGATAGGAAGTCAATCTTTCTTATTATTTGTTGTTCAATTATTTCACTGAGATTATTATTCATATCATTAGAAACAATGTCTTGAAACAACCTGATCAAAGTGTAGGCTGAGTTGAAGAGTGTGAGGTCGGTCGTCTTTCCACAGAGTTCAACTTCTTTGCTGGATTGAATTCCCCGCGGCCCGCATGGGTCTGAGCTAACGATACCAGATGCATCCATCTGATTATTATTATTTTTTTCCTTATCAGGTATGCCAAGACATACTATATATTATTGGATTTAAAATGTTTGACAGTTATAATGGAAATTTTGTGAATTTATTTTCAGAAAATGTAATAATATAACATGGTAAATATTGTCGAAACTGCAACCTTTTATATTGCTAGTTGGCAACTCAAATCTCTCGCTGAGACGACAAACGCAACGACGACGCCTTGCAGATCTCATTCTCTCAGCAATACCGTCAAACTTGAATCATTTACTGATGCAACTTATTAAGACATATTCTCCACTTTCTCCTTACATTTTACACGCATCCAAAATCTGAAAGCACCAGCGTATTCAGGGTGAATTTGTTGTATGAAAACACAAGTTTTATTTTATCTTAATCGCGTTAATGATGCAAAATCCGATGATAAATAAAAACAGGTATAAAGAATTAAATGCTTCTCTTTTCACTTTTACTCGTTGTAGTTGTAATTCCTTTGTTTATCTTATTGATTTCAGGAAAAGATGACTTAGTTGTACAATTAATAACGAATCTTATGGTATAACCCAAATTTTCCTATCTTGAGCAAAGCGTGAGTTGATTGAAGAAATATAAACATAATATTGCTAGTTTTCTAAGCCACAGTAGAAAATGATGAGACTGAGCGAGCGGCCTACCTCCCGGTACCAGCCAATCAGAGGCCGCCAAACAAACGTCTCGTAGGCGCAAGAATCTACCTTAAATGAATCGACTATAGGTACTGACATCCTAAGTTTCTCGGATTGTGGGTCAAGGGAATTTAAGAGAAAATTGCAAGGCTGTAAACCATAGGTAAAGGTTATTTGATAGACCAAACTAGGTAAGAAATTGACAGAGTTGAACAATGGAGAATTTTACAGACATACCTGCTTCTCAGGCATAGTTCTTGTGACCTTATTTCCTCCACAGCAGTTAAAAGACAGGTCATTGGGAAGGAGTTATAGCTGGGAATATTTTTGTGCTAATAAGCGTCATTTGATATATAATGACATATGGCTTGTAGTTGAAATTTTGATTACTTTTCAGTCAAAAGATGAGTTAAGCAAAACATCTTAATTCAGTAGCATAACTGTTCGAATCTGAAAAAAGGACTTTAGGAAACAAGAAATACTTTCTTGTTTGCTCTCTCTCTCTCTCTCTCTCTCTCTCTCTCTCTCTCTCTCTCTCTCTCTCATGAATACGAGTTCTTAACCTCAGGAAAAATTATACTTTTTGAAAATACTGTACTGCTTTACAGTTCATTTTTTCTCTCCATAACATCAGCAAGAAATGTGTAAAAACTCGTTTTTAGAGATATGACAGATTGGACCATTTTATCATACGAAGCAGAGTTTTTGGAACAAAAACAAGGCAAAATGCTCCCCGAAAGAAGTGCTGTGGATGATAACTGCGAAGAAATCTTCCTTTTCAACTTCCTCTTCCTCTCTTGGCCAGAAAAAGGGAAAGAAGAACAGCGAATTGAAAAACTCGACCAATTAAAACAGCGATGATCTGTATTTGTGCAGAAATAATGAACTTTTTTCCTAACCGCCCTTCAATGACTTCGTCAAATTTGATGATTAAAATCTCATAATACAATAGACGTAGTAATGGAATTCTGATGTTTTCGCAATCTGTTTTCGATCAGTAATCATCCGTCCTGCGATCTAACCCAAAAAATAAATATAAATAAATAACAAAAGTCATTTTCAGTCATTTTCTCATCACCGAAGTGTTGTTTTTTGAGATACATTATATGCGAATTTAAGCTCAGCTTGAATTTGGCGAATATCAAGGAAATTTTTGTCCACTGCCCGAAACCAGTTGAAGTTGCTTCATAAAAGGAAACGAATAAGCAATCTCCTGGAGATTATTCGGTAACTAACTAACTGACATTGATTTTCTATCACCTCCTGAATTGTCAGCAGGAATTTGGTATGGCTGTCGCTTATTAAAGGCTCTTTTTTCGGTTGTGAGTTGTATAAGTAAGAGAAATTCTTCACAGCTCACAGCAGGTTTGTCCGTTCCTGTCCCTTTTCCTTCCCCTCGTCGCTCACTCTTCCTTCTCTTTAACTCACTTTTCTTTTTTCCTCTTCCCTTTCTTGTCTCCCATCGTAAACTTCCATCTCTTTTTCCTCTCCTCTTCCCTCCCATTTCCCTCTACTCTCCTCCTTTTGTTTTCCTCCTCAGTTGCACTGGTGAGATCCATGCATCAGAGATATCTACTATATGGAACGCCAGTCTCAATTAACCAGTCAATCGCCTGCATCAAACCATCCAAGGTAATCACGAATGTGACACGTTGGCCTCTTCGATCACAGGCGAAATTCATCGCCAGCGCCGTATCTTCAAACAGTTCTTTTCTGCATTAACGCCTTAAGGTTTTGTCATAAGAATATAAATGATCGCAGCGAAGTAAGATGTCATCTATGCACCCACCAAAGAACCAGTGATACAAAATGATCATTCTCTTTTTATCCAATGTTTTATTTTGCAAACTCTACGACAAATTTGTCTTCTGTTAAATGGTAATAGTGTTGTCAAAACATTTGTTGGCTTCTTTTAGAGTGTTTCAGTCACACTTATCTTTATATATAGTATAAACTTTTAGGCTGGAATCACTAATGATTTTTAAATCAGCTGCTTTTACCTTCCGATAATCAGACTCAGTTTTATGTTTAACAATTTTTCCAGCTTACCAGATATATATATGACTATTATCAGTGAAATTTCAAAAATTGCCTAAAAGTTACTTTTATTTTTAACTTAGCTGAAATATTTCATTAGGGTGTGCTGTGTAGAGGGAATACATATAGATATGAGTAATAATTCAATTAGAGCAAATGACATCATGCTCTCATTCAGCCTTTCCATCTAACTCCTTAAGCACCATTTCAATTCAAAATGTCTTTAGTCCCTAATTCACAGTAGATGGGATGTATTAAAGAATTTTCAAGCATCTCTTATTTGTAGAATGAATCGTGGATGTTCAAAGTAGAATCAGTGAGACTGACTGAAAGGGGAAAATCATTAACAACGAAGTGGTAAAAGAGCATTTTATGAAAAAAGCCTGAGTGTTCTGAGGTTCAAAAAGGCGGCGGAGGAGGATAGACTCACTACAGACTACGATGTGCAAGAGGTGTTGGAAAGTCAGGTCCTTAATATCCACGTGGTGAATGAGTGTGTACAAGGTGTAAGGGACGGTGTGTAGTGTGTGTGTAGACTGGTCAACGTGATGCTGGTGAGCATTCTGCGTAAGCGTCTAGACTGATAAAAGGGATATTGGTTATCTGCACAGTGTTGAGTCTATACCTTTAAGTAACATTTCAGAGGCCAGATGCGTAAATGGCTATAGCTCAGTATCTTAAATAGCTCTTTGTAAGCCTAAAGTAGAATATACTTGTTTTATTCCTTCATATTTTCTTAAAGAGTCCTCGTAAAATCTTGGTAGGATGAACGAGAAAATTCTTTTACATAAAACAGAAATAACTTTTTTTTTTCTTTTTTGAACGCCCCAATCCCTTCACCACTCCAAACCATTTATGGCCAAAACTGAACTATAAAATTACGTCGTCACAACTTGATTTACTGGTCGGGAAATTTTTCTAATGAATACTTCACCTTTGATATAGGAATCATATATAATCAAAAATAATACACCATAAGCTGAGATGTCTGGTGCGCGTTTAAATAATCCTATTTCTGATAGCTATAATCATTTCGTAATGATATATAAGGACAGGTATTAGACACACTAATGAAGGAAGATTATAGTCTTAATGTAACTACTGTTCGTGTATCCAAACCTTCAGATATAATGGCGATATAGTACATATTGCATGGAATGGAGATATCGCAGTATATTCATACGGGGGACTGTGTACACTAGTGGTTACTACTGAACAAATTATTGGTATCACAGTTAATGGACTTGCCCCATTCGTCTAAATGAATCCAAAATGGTTTCTATAAACCAGGAAATAACATATGATACTTTGTTTAATACTGATAATCGAATCAGAAATATTCCTTTTGATTATGAAATATGTAGTATTTAAAGAACTGAAATTCCTTAAGCCTACTTTGCTTTAAAACGCTGATCGAATTGAGTACTTCAGACAAACTAGGATTAAATTACCCAAAGCTAATACAAAGGAAGTCAATTCTTTGTGTACTTTATAACAGGCCTATGTAAAAACCCAAGGAACGATTGGTTAACTCCCAGGCCTAAATAAAACGATAAAAGAAGTTTCAAGAGAAGCGATAAACCTCTTGAAAAAAAGCAAGGTGACAGTGTACTTATATAGAAACAGTCGGCGAAGAAATTTAACTTTGTAACTCAGGTGAATATTCACAGAGTTGGGTACTTACGTGATGTTGTAGCCTGACGTGCGTAACAGGGATTCCTGAGAGGACACTCAAACAGCAGCAGAATTGTTGCCTCTTAGTACTTCTTTGGACAGATTTAGATGACTTAAAACACAATAATGTAACAAAACTAACTTACTTCATCCTTGCTCAGCCGACAGTTTCTTATGTGCTAATAGACTTTCCAGCTTTCTATTCTTCTTTCTTTATTGACTCTGGATTACTTGCAGTTGCATAATAGTTTATGGATTCTGAATATCTCACGATGATTTTCACTTTGCTATTAAACTAGGCCTATAAAGGTACCAGTCTCAAAGGATGAAAAAAATATGAAAAGTTATGAAAGTGATGATAAGAAATGGAAATATGAAATGTGGTATGTTCTAGATTGTTGGGGCGTTTGGTGGGAATGGAAGCTGACATCTTACCAGCTCCACGAATGGATTGAATATTATGAATATTGTGGATATAGCACCATAAAGGATAAAAGGTTATGTAGGAGAGAGGTAAAACTGAGTTATATGATGGGTACGCGAGGACTTACTACTCAAAATACTTATCTTTGTATGTATGTTCTTTACTGCAAGACAAAGAGTTTGAGTGGGTGTGTTGTGTGTGTGTATGTGCGTGTTCGTGTTAGCTGGGATAGGGGGGCCATAGAGATTCTCTCTAGATTCTGAAGCCTGAAATTAAAAGTTCTAACGACCAATTGACAAATCTCTCTCTGGAACATTTTCATTCACTATATTTTCCTTTCTTTCTTTCTTTCTTTCTTTTTCAGTAAAAACGAAGAAATTTATGAGAGACAGAGGCATGTTTCCACCTAGGTAGGAGTGACGCTGACATCACCGAAGTCTTGTAGTTGTTGATTTTTATATAATTCACGTTTCTCTCTCTCTCTCTCTCTCTCTCTCTCTCTCTCTCTCTCTCTCTCTCTCTCTCTCTCTCTCTCAACCGGTTGCGACTCGGTTCAGTCACCTGGGGGTTGACATGCCTGGAGCTTGCATAATCAGGATTCAGACCAGGCATCTTTGGCTAGTAAGATGAAGGTCAATCACCTTACTCCACGTAGAGAGAGAGAGAGAGAGAGAGAGAGAGAATTGCTAAAGCCTTGCAAAAAAAGAAAAGAATTCTGCTACCAAACAGTCATCAAATAGAGTGGAAAGAGAAAGAAAAACGTGTTGTCTAGCTTTTAAAAACTAACTTTTTTTACACCTGTGTACGGTTTCATCAGTTGCGTTTGTGTGGTGCAATTTGCATTTAAATGAATTTCAGCCGGTAATGATTCTTTTCAATAAACAGCACTTTGATAATGGAATTCCTGAGCAGGAATATATTATATTCGCATTAAAATGAACTCGCATGCGTATGAGAGCTCATGAGTGTTCCTGCATTATGCTTGGGGGTGAGTAATGCATCGAGATTTATGGGTGTTGGGAGGAAATGTGGAAACGTTGGAGCAAGTGAACCAGATAAACAGTATTTAATAATATATAATATATACTATGTATGTGCTGTTTGGGCATATTTTCTCTCTTATTCAACTTCTATTGAAGTCAGTGGCGTTGTTCGCTGATACTATCTTTTCATCAAGACTTTGAATCATTTTATACTTCTTCTTTTGCACTTCTGGCAAGCTTCTCAGAAATAAGGAAAAATTATTCAAGATTCTTTCCATTTACTTTTTCTGTTTTTAGTCGGCGGACCGTTTCCTCACCTCTCGGTGGCGTCTTCAGAACTGGGCTACAAATTGACATAGTACAAAGCTTTTATTGCTGCATGTGGACGTTTGAATTTCAAATGTGACGTTCAAATGTGACGTCAATTTTACTGGTAACTGGTCTCCGGGTCTCAGTCTCTCATTGGCTGTTTTGGGTGTCAGCAGCGGCATTTCTGGTGCTCTCCAGGTGATTGCAAGCTCACTGTAACCAAGGGGTAATATTTCAACACTACGAAGATGGCCACAACTGTAAAGCGACGTTAGAGAAATTATTAAAAAGCACAGAGGTCGTGCATAGAGCAACCCAGTTCCACAGATTGCAAATAGCAGAAGCTGTCAGTATAAACCAACAATGGCCTGCGTTAAATATACAGAGGAACACAGACTTCATTCTTCCTTCTCCAAGGAAACCACAGAATGTCCTTGAGATTCCAAAGGGAACACAAGCGACAGAACACCTCAGGACAGAATTACTTACAGCAAAGTCAATCAAGACTTCCAGCAAGACGCAAGAATCATGCCCTTGCCCACGCCCTTGGCTGCAAGCTACAACATAGGATGCGTCCTGCATAGCACAAGGAATACCTATGCTGCTGCCCAGACACCCAACAAGAGAATGAGACATGCCGACCAATATGAACACAGCACCCCATTGAGGTCACATTTGAAATTTGAACGTCCACATGCAGTAATAAATAATAATAATAATAATGATAATAATGACTGTAAGGATTGTATCTGGGAACATCAGGATGGAGTTTGTTTGTGCCCTGGTCAACAAACAAAAAGGCAAAGTGACAAGGACTGAAAGGATAAAGCTACCAGATGGGAATAGCATCAAACACATAGATGAGATAGGATACAAATACCTGGGAATAATATAAGGCTAGGATATACAACATCAAGAGATGAAGGACATGATCAGGAAAGAATATATGCAGAGACTTAAGGCGATACTGAAGTCAAAATTCAACGCCTAAAATATGAAAGCCATAAACACATGGGCAGTACCAGTAATCAGACAGTGCAGGAGTAGTGGAGTGGACGAAGGCTAAACTCCGCAGTATAGACCAGAAAACTAGGAAACAAATGACATTACACAAAGCACTACACCCAAGAGAAAATGCAGACAGACTATACATAACACGAAAGGAAGGAAGGAGAGGACTACTAAGCATAAAGAGAGAACTGCACCAACATCGAGAGCAGAGCACTGGGGCAATATCTGAAAACCAGTGAAAACGAGTGGCTCAGGAGTGCCTGGGAAGGACTTAGAAAAGTAGATGAAGACCCAGAAATATGCAGAAACAGGAGAATGACAAACAGAACGGAAGAATGGCACAACCACAATGCAACAAGAATAATCGGCAAGGACGGGGATAACAAAACATGCACAAAAGGAAAATATCCAAAGAACGATAGATGGCAATAACATTTCACCCATTTGCCAGAAGTGCAATGTGAAAAATGAGACCATAAACCACATAGCAAGCGAATGTCCAGCACTTGCCATGAACCAGTGTAAAAACAGGCATGATTCAGTAGCAAAAGCCTTCCACTGGAGCCTGTGCAAGAAATGCCACCTGCCTTGTTGTAATGGGTGGTACGAGCACCAACCTGAGGGAGTGGGAGCAAACGATTAGGCAAAGATCCTTTGGGACTATGGCATCAGAACAGATAGGGTAATACGTGCAAATAGACCAGATATGACGTTGATTGACAAAATGATGAAGAAAGTACCACTCATCGATGTCGCAATACCATGGGACACCAGAGGAGATGAGAAAGAAAGAGAAGAAATTGATAAGTTTCAAGACCTGAAAATAGAAATAAGAGGGATATGGGGTATGCCAGTGGAAATTGTGCCCATAATCATAAGGACACTAGGCATGATCCTAAGATCCCTGAAAAGGAACCTGGAAAAATTAGATGCTGAAGTAGCTCCAGGTCTCATGCAGAAGAGTGTGCTACTAGAAACAGCGCACATAGTAAAAAAAAAAAGTGATGGATTCCTAAGAAGACACGATGCAACCTGGAACCCCAGACTATAAAACCACCCAGGATGACTGTGATAGACAATAATAATAATAATAATAATAATAATAATAATAATAATAATAATAATAATAATAGTAATATCTGGTATTACGTAACGTTTCGACCTTCTCGCAGGTCATCCTCGGACGAGTCGTTTGAAGAGACTGTAGCAAGAAAGTCTGTGGGGCAGTATTTATAGCGGCTCGGACCTAGAGTTGCATTCTCATTGGTCGGGCCGGTCTTGGACGAAGTCATGGATCTCGCCTCGACGGTCTCGGGGATTCTCTCGTGCGAGCGCCACAGTAGTGTCCCACAGTGCCCCACAGACTTTCTTGCTACAGTCTCTTCAAACGACTCGTCCGAGGATGACCTGCGAGAAGGTCGAAACGTTACGTAATACCAGATATACCAGCTATACCAGCACCAACACCAGCCCTTAATAATAATAATAATAATAATAATAATGAAATTTATTTCAGCTTAAGGCCATATACATGGAATATACAAAGTATAGACAATAACATGCACAGTCTGGATACATGAAATAGCATGATAAACAATGGTTAATCGACAATACCCACACTGTTCATGAAGTAGTATAAAAGATAGTATTCATAATAACGGTAATAACAGTATTAATATTGAGAACAGTTAAGAAAACATAAAAAATTATAATAATAGGGAACAGATTGCATATAATTAAATTCCAGCTAGGGACCTTCTTAGGTGGTTACAGTAGTCAGGTCCTGAAAGCTAAATACGAAAATTGAATATGGCAAAACTCCATACTGATAATATTCACTGTAATAGCAAAAAAAAAAAAAAGGAAATACCAGTAATAACAATAATCGCGAAAATATATAATAATGATAATACTGACAGATCCTGCAGATGACACTTTGCAAATATAGAGATTAAGTCATTTAGAGAACAAACACCTCATTTTCCCATCTTTCTCACAAATTAGATCCTCTTGCCTCAATGCTTAGGAGGCTTTGCATGAGCGACTTGCTGCTGTTTTTTAACTCAGGTGATCAGACTGGACATAGTTTGGACGATGATTTTCCAATTATCCAGGCGTTTTTCTGTGAACATCTGTGTGGCGAAGTGGTAGCGAGGAGTGTTTGTGAGGCGACTCAGAATGTCATTGTGAACAATAGTGATACATCTCATGGTCTCTAGGGTATAGTTCGTCCAAAGGGAACACCATATGTACTGTAGCAGTACGAGCGGAAGAGTAGTAGTTTCATGTCTAGGTGGCAGAAGGCAAACCTCCTTACAACCATGCTGCCAGTTGCACATAGGCTAGTTAATGAAGCCTCTGATCAACATCTTTCGTATCTTTTAGGTTGTCCGTGATAATGTGACCCAAATACAGAAATTCGTGCACGAATTCCAGCCGATGATTTCCAGGGAAAAGCTGTGGTTGTGCAATATGCTTAAGCAATCTCTGAAACAGCAACATGTACTGGATCTACGTCTCATAGTATAGGATAACAGATCCCAGTTTGAACATATTCTAAGTCCCTGAGGAATAGGCTGCACCCAACCATGATCTTTACGAAGAAATGAATAAAAAAAAAAAAACAGCTGTATCCACCACACACTTTCTAGGCTATTAATAAAGCGAATACAGTATAAAGGTCCCACTCACAACAGACAAGTAAAATTTTAACAACAAAACAAAGCTTCCGTACAACGAAAACATCAAAAAAACTACAGGACGCATCAGGTCTAATAATCCTTTTATTTTCCCATTATCCCAAATTCATGGGGGGTTGGGGGGGCACTCATTGACGTATTACTTAAATAAAAGAGGGTAAGAAGCTGGAGTTTACAAGATACCGTGCAGCAATTGTAATGAGATTTACGTGAACGAGATGGGTAGATCCATCTCACAAAGATTAACAGAGAACAAAAGCTCAGGGATTTTCTTATGTATTAGGAATAATGGCCATACCATAAACTGGAGTGTGGCAGGAGCTGGTTTTCAGAAGTAGCTGTCTGTACAAAAGGAAGATGCTGGAGTTGGCTATCATCAAACAAACTAACAATTTGAACTTGTCAAGAGGACACTGGAAATCGGTGACATAGACGAGTTAATCCTCCGCCCTCTCCTCAAGCTGGTGTTCCAGAAAATACGGCTACCAGACAGGTTATCAGATGGGAGTTAATGAGGCCAAAAACACCAGGGAATAGCTTAATTTTCATCCTTCCTAGGTCATATATATATACGTATATGATATATATATATATATATATATATATATATATATATATATATATATATATATATGTATGTATATATATATATATATATATATATATATATATATATATATATATATATATATATATATATAGGCGAAGAACAGGAAAAAAAAATTTCCACATGTTAAAAGGATCAGGTGCAGAACAACAAGCAGATTCCATGAATAGTTTTAATGGAATTAAAAAAAATAGCGGGGGAGGGCGATTTTAGAAACTGCAAAATAAAACAGAAAGGGAATAATAATAATAATAATAATAATAATAATAATAATAATAATAATAATAATAATAATAATAAGTAAAATAACAGACACACTTGCGGGACAAGCACTAACCTTTCAAAGCAAGGGCAAAGCACACACTAAAAATTCACACATATCTACAGACCAGAGAACCAAAAATATAAACAACTAAACTAGACAATAAACAATGGAACAGTCGTAGTCTGGTGGTTAAGAGAAGGAACGTTTAATTTAATATTTAGGTTCTCGAGTATAAGCAATTCTGATGTTTCTTTTGCTTGGCCTATAATTTTGAAATAATCGTACTTGATGGGTGTTTTACAGTTGTAGGCACGGTTTCTGATGTTAGACAATTCCGGGTTGGACAGTCTGCAACCAGTGCGAAAACTTGTTCCAATACTTGTTCCAATATAGGTATCGGCTCTAACTTTGAGTAGACATCATGTCGAACCCACATAATTACCCGAATTACATCCGGGCCACTTATACTCATATATTACACCCGACGTCATCAGAGGACAGAGCCGATCTTTCACAGAAAAAAATGAGCCAATAGTTCTGGGATTTTTTGGAATAAGTTTCAGGCTGAGGGTTCCAATGTGTTTGTGAATTATCTTAACTTGGTTCTGAAAATTATGGTTACTTGGTAAATATGGAAAGCTGGCATACATAAGAAGTTTAGGGACGTTGTAAGTTGGAATGGGAGGGAAAACTTTCTTATCAAGGACCTGGTGAATGATTTTGTAAAAAGGTTTGGTTGGGAAACAATTATTGTTAAAATACTGGATTAAAAATACAATTTCACTGTGAAAAGCGGCCCAATTGGAGGTAAAGTAAAACCCCTATGTACAAGCGTATAAATGGCAGTGACTTTAAAATTGAAAAAGCAAAAGCTATAAAAACTGGAGCCAAGACCCGTAAATGTCTTCTTCCTGTAAATAGTGGTATGAAAATGATCGTGCTCTTTTGAAACTAAAACATCCAAAAAAGCTAGCTTACACTCACATTCCTTTTCCAGGATAAACTTGATGTTGCTGTGAAACTCATTTGCAAAATGTAAAAACCTCTTTGCATCATGGTCATTTTTAAACAAGACAAAGGTGTCGTCTATATACCATGAGTAAAATAGGGGAAGGAAGGTAAGGGGCAATCTTCCATAATGTGCTCCTCCAGGGAGCACATAAAGATATTGGCAAAAGTTTGTATAAATTATTATTAAAAACAAAAGCCGTGTCCAGAACGGCTAATTCTAGGAGGGTTCTAAAAGAATCAATGTTAAAACTACAATAAATGGTGTCGGGTTGTGGAAATAACTTGGCCAAAATTAGATTAATGGTTTCTCGAATGTATCTGTGAGAGAAACCATACATTTATATGTATATATATATATATATATATATATATATATATATATATATATGTGTGTGTGTGTGTGTGTGTGTGTGTGTGTGTGTCTGTGTGTGTGTGTGTGTGTGTGTGTGTGTTTCTCTATGACTATGGCTAATCTCTTATCAAAAACTGAAGGTTTGATCCAGAGAAACTCTCGGGCCAGATAAGTTTTCTCCTTACCAGCAGTCTTTCTTATAACAAGCAGAGGGTCACTTTCGGCCATTCATTTCATACAACAATGAACAGAGGGAGTTAGAGTGGTTAGACAGTAATGTACAGAGATTCATAAAATAACGAAGACTAAGTACAAGAATCAAAGAGTGGGGCTGATAATAATCAAAGATATTGGACAGCAAGATTAAAGAAAGACAGCAAGAATGGAGGTAAAATAAAAGGCTGCAATTTGGGTGCAGTAAGGATCTGAAGGATTCTTTAGTAATGCCTACAGTGCACCCTTAAGGGTTCTTCCCTATGGCGAGAATTACTTGTTTTCTCTACCTCTTCTTTTGACTGTTCATTCCAGGCATGAACTGACATAAATAAGTATTATAGCTTCACACAGAATATATATAACGTAAATTCTTTGTTATAGATAAAGCCTTTGCAAGGTTGAAGAAAGGCTTAACCAAGGTATGACTACTTTTAACAGGATGTGGTATACTCTTTCCACCTTGTACATATGCTGTAATGAAGGGTTTTGGTAAGGGTAGGAGTTCACAGCTTACTAATTTATTCACAGAACATACACGCAGGTCAAGTGCTCGTGCAAGCAGAATTGTAGCGCCTGACATCAGGCAGGTGGGAACAGGGATTAAACGCAAACATTTGTGTTTGTTAAGGATCAAAAAGCCTAAACCCCAACTTAAGAAGTGAACCCGGCCAAACCTGAGCCAAAAACCCGAAACCACCATTTAACAAGTGAAACATGACAAACCGGGGCCAAAATGTCAAAACCACCCTTCAACAAGGGATTAACGGATAGAAATATACATATAAAATGGTGCAAGGTACAGGACTGAACTCCAGATACAAAAGGCTGGAAAGCTGGTAGTGCAATGCGTACAATAAAAATACATTAAACATGACAATAATAATAATGAAAATATTTGTACAACAGTTGTATGAGAGATACTGTATTTCTTTTGTCCGCGTGTTTGGTTTGCGGTGTCATTATCGTAGGATAATGGCCGACACGATGAGGGTGTAAGTGGGGTCCACATGTGGATCCTACAGGATTTCTCCTCTTGGAGAGACCTACAGTTGTAAGTCGGTGTTTGGTATGTAGACAGGTTATGCCATGGGCCATCTCTGGATAATGCAGTATGGTCCTGAGTAGGCTGGGGAGAGTTTGTAGTTTATTGGGGATATATATCTTTCTGTTCGCGTGATAGGCCATCTTCACTGGAATTAGCCTTTCTATTGTTTTTTGGGTGTTGGATGGGGATGTCGGGCTTGTCTGGTCTTAAAACGCATCTTCTGGCAACATTAAAACTTGGCCATATAGGGCTTCCACTGGAGATTCATTGAATGCTGCATGCAATGTCGTTCTCAGGCCCAGTATGACCCATGGTAACTCCTTCCTCCTGCACCCGCCTTGGCATCTTTAACACCAGTGTATCCTCTTGACGATGCTGTTGGCTTCTGGGTTGTAGGCCATCGTATGCACTATTTTTGTCCCCAGGGTGTTCCACAGGGCAGATGTGAAGTTGACCCCCCTGTCACTGGTGATGATCTGGGGTACTCCATGCCTACTGACCGATTCAAAGAGGGCCTTCATACAGTTTTCCACCTTCTGCTGTCATACTGGTATTGCTTCTGGCCACCTGGTATTCCTGTCTATGATGGCAAACAGGTATCTGTACCCCTCAGAGGGAGGTAGGGGGTCCCTCTATATCGACATGGATGTGGGCAAGTCAACAGTTCTTTGTTGTGAACTCTCCTATCCTGCCTTCGACATGCCTTGTGATTTTGGACATCTGACATGGAATGCATTCTCTCGTCCAGTTTTTCACATCCTTTCTCATTCCCCACCACATGTACCACTCTGTTATGATTCAGGCAGTTAAATGGTCTGATGGGTGGGACATGTTTTGCAGATCGCTCCATGTAAGGGCAGGGTTGTCCCACTGTAGTCGCTGGAAGTCTGTGTTGTCTCTTTGGGCTTTCACTATTCAGGATAGGCTATCCCGAGTTAGATGGTGTTGACACAGTTTTTTTTATATTGCATTCTGCCATTGTGTTTTCTGAACCTTTCAGGTATTTGATGGTGCAGGAGTTTTCAATTATCACTGACAGGTGCCCTGTTGTTGCACTAACCATGTCTGTTGACTTTGTGAAGGCATGTACCAATGGTTAATGGTTCACCTGCACCATGAACTGTCATCACTCGAGCATGTGGAGGAAGTGACGTACTGCTTTGTAGACTTCTAGGAGCTCCCTGTTGAACATGGAGTATTAAGTTATGCTGCCATTAACTTCTTGCTGAAGAACGCCAGTGGGCAACGACCATCATCAGTGTCCTGCTCAAGTATGGCACCCATTGCCGTGTTACTGCATCGGTTGTCAGTGTGAGGGACCTATGGGGTACAGGAAAGATTATTGTGGTTGCAGAGGTTACTACTTGTTTTGCCAAAAGAAATGTTTCATCTTGATTTTCAGTCCACATTAATTTTTTATGCTTAGCTTTTAGTCACTCATGTAGGGGGCTTATTATTTTAGCAATGTTAGGTATGAGCCTATGATGATAATTGATTCAATCTGAAAGTTCTTGCGCTGATTTCACAGTCATTGGTTTTGGGAAGTTGGTGATTGCTTTCACTTTTTCTGGTATGGTTTTAATGTCTTCTGGGCTTACTTGGTGTCCCAGAAATTCTACCATTTTCTTTGTCCATTTACACTTGTCCTCCTTTACTATGCGTCCATTTACTTTGAGTATCTATAGCACCTTCTAGATATCTTTGAGAATGGAAGGTCATTGAGTAATTCATCCATCAGTCTGCGTTGCAGAGGCAAAAGCAGCTTTACCAGAATATTTGGAGGCCAAAGGGATTGTTGATTGCATTCTCGATATCTTCCTTCATTTCTGGGACTTGGAAATATTCCTTCAGCAGGTCTATTTTTGTGAAGATCTTTGCTCCATTCATTAGCTGGTTATGTCTGCTATATTTGGCAGCTGGTATCTCTCTGGTTTTGTTTCGACGTTTAGAGATCGTTAGTCTCCACATGGTAGCCATGTTCCATCAGACTTTGGTACCATGTGAAGCAGTGACACATGGGCTGGGCCCTTTCTGACATATTCCTACTCCTTCTATTTGTTTGAACACTTCCTTAGTTTAGGCGAGTTTCCCTAGGGCCAAACATCTAAAACATGAGTGGATCGGAGGTCCTTCTTTTTCTATGTGGTGTTGAATGTTGTGTTTTGCTGGTTTGCTCAAGTCATGCAGCAGGTGGTCCTTGAATACATTTTCATATTGTTATAGGAGTTGCCGCATTTTTGGCAGTGGGGGGACTGGTATGATTGGGCATATTTGTTGTTTTTGTTGCCTTGTTGATGCTGTGATGGCAGTACGTCTTTTTGTGTGTTGAGATGATGCTGGCTTTGTTCTTAGGATCACTTGTTTTGCTGCCGCATCCACTAGCAGGTTGTGTGCTGTTAGGATATCCACCCCAAAGAATGCTATCATCCTATCATCACGTTTTCCATGATGAAAGTCAAATGGTGCTCCACTGGCGGTGGATATTTGTAGCTCGGTGGGGATGAGCTTGGTTGAGTCATTCATTTGTGTTTATTAATGGATACAATACATTAAGCATGACAACCATAATAATGAAGATTGTATGAGAGATGCCGTATTTCTTTAGTCCTCATGTTTGGTTCACGGGTCGTTGTCATAGGATAATGGCCGACTCGATGAAGATGTGAGTGGGGTCCATTTGTGGATCATACAGCACCATGCTTACTCAGATTGGAAACCTTAATTGTTTTATCCTGTCCAAAGTAACCCCAGTGCTTGAGTGAAGATTCAACTCTAATTTCATTCTATTTCTTTTATATCATGTTGAGTATGCTGTGAATGCCTTCACAGTTAACACCAGTCATGCAACATAAACAAAGCAACCAGTTAGTTTCGAAGAACTTCGTCACTCTTATTTTGTCTCAAGATACCTTCTTATATTATTTAGTACCGGCGTTTGGTGGCTTCCAGGAAAACAAACTCATTCTTAGAGACCTGTTGAAAAACTGGAAGGTTGTACCTGTCCGGAGACACCAAAAGTACAAACTGAGGAGATGGGTACCAGGTAATGGAACAAAAGTGCAAGATCTCGCCATCACTCTGAGGCATTCTCCAGCAGACCACATACAGCAGGCACTTTATAAGGAAGACTCGGTTTTACCATAAAAATAGCAAAAACTAAAGGGTGAATGCCTTTGTGTGACACAAAGGTCGCCAACTCTGTCGTACTTACATGAGTAATAACTTAAACCCAGTTTTTGAGTTGGGACGGAAGAAGGCAAGAGACATTAACTAGGAATACTAACGACATTTTACAGTTTCCTTTTAAGTCTTCATCAATCAAACCTGGATTGGAAATAATATTAGTTTCTTTTGTCAGATGCATTAATCCTGATTCGAAATGTATAGAGAGAATGTTTTTATAACTTGTTATAAAAACAAGTGACCAATCAATAGTAAAAGTAATAATGATAATAGCGTATAAAAATAACATTAATTTTCAAGTCGGTTCTAACTAGGTATTTATGTTGATTTATTCCGATATAAGAAAAAATAAAAATACTGGATAATAGGCATGGAACGTGATATTCGATTCTCATTATAAATATAGCCACAATAAAATAGTGAAGATATTCTGTTATAAAAGTGATAGGCAGGTGAAATATCAAAAAACGCTTCATTGACTTGAAGGATATCAAGTCAATTTTGATATTATTTATGTAAATGTAATTTTTCTCAATGTAATTTTTCTCACAACACTAGAACCAGTCTAACAGAGTAGCACCATAGTTCACATAATCTAATTTAGTTCAGACAAGCAAGGAATTAAATGTCAGAATAAATCAACGTAAATAATCAGGTAGAAGTAACATAAAGAATAATGTTGGTTTTGTTCACCCGAGTAAAAGCTCTCTTGGGATTGATTAGTACGCAGTAGTCTGATAGTTAAATGTGATGATCTTGTCCTTAGAAACTAATATATAGCTGACAAATGATCTTCATGATCTTGATCCATTTCTTCCTAAAGTTTATGAAGATGACTTAAACTAAAGAATGACGTAGGTATTCCTTATCTGTGTCTCTCGCCTCTTCCTAGAGTAAGTAGCCCAGTCACTGGGATTGATCCAGAAAAGCTGCTCTTCCTCTGAATCATAATCGCAATGTTACTGACCGTTGTATTAGCAAAAATAGTTATGAACCTTTTAGGGGTGGTGCGTTTTCAAGTTAAACCGATTATTCTGGTAATATTCTGGAAATATTCCGCAGTTTCATTTTCCTGGGGGCCACTCATTTTATATTAGTATCTCCTTTCGCTTGGCATTGTAGAATTAAAATATATGTTTATATGCACACACACACATATACATATACATACATATATATATATATATATATATATATATATATATATATATATATATATATATATATATATATCGTCTCTCCCTTTCGTTTCTCCTATTCATTCTGAACTAATACCTCCATTCACTCTACCAGGCAACTGGATTTACTTTATCCTGCGAGGGCTGTGTTAAGCTAACGTATCTAAGCTGAAAGAACTAGATACGTGCGCCAGAACGGAGAGAATTATTGCCATATACTTTGCATGACGTCATAAGCATAGAAAATTTTCACTTGCAATGCCACCTGAAGAGTGAAATTAATTTCTTGACATGTCACTTTGACAGTGAGTAACATAAATTATTTCTTTGTAAGATTGATTTTCGATTCAATGACACGTGTGTGTTTGTTCCATGAGAATAGGTCTCATCTACTGAAATAATAATAATAATACCAATAATAATTTCAGTGGCAAAAGCCCTCTACTGGAGCCTGTGCTAGAAATACCAGAGAGATAGGGTGATATGTGCCAATAGACCAGACGTGACGTTGACTGACAAAATATAGAATAAATTATTATTCATTGATGTCGCAATACCATGGGACACGAGAGTAGAAGACAAAGAGACAGAAAAGACTGATAAGTATGAAGACCTGAACATTTGAAATAAGGATTTGGGATATGCCAGTGGAAATTGTACCCATATTCATAGGGACACTAGGCACGATCCCAAAATCCCTGAAAAGAAACCTGGAAAAACTAGATGCCGAAGTAGCTCCAGGACTCATGCAGAAGAGTTTGCTTCTAGAAACAACGCACATAGTGAGAAAAGCGATGGACTTCTAAGAAGGAAGGATGCAACCCTAACCCCACACTACAAAAACCACCCAGTCGAATAGGATGACTGGGTATGGATAAAATAATAATAATAATAATAATAATAATAATAATAATATATTATTATTATATATTATTATATTATTATTATTATTATTATTATTATTATTATATTATTATTATTATTATATATTTTTCTCATCAGCATGAAGCTGGCATATCAGGTATCCTAAGGACATATAAAGATTTCAGTTGTCTTAGGTTTATTTAATAATAATAATAATGATGATGATGATAATAATAATATCCCTGAAAAGGAATCTGGAAAAACTAGAGGCTGAAGTAGCTCCAGGATTCATGCAGAAGAGTATGATCCTAGAAATGGTGCGCATAGTAAGAAAAATTATGGACTTCTAAGGAGGCAGGATGCAACCCGGAACCCCACACTATAAATACCACCCAGTCGAATTGGAGGACTGTGATAGACCCCCCAAAAAATAATAGTAATAATGATAATAATTTTCCTTAAAATTTGCTTACAATAAATTAGCTTTTGATAAAATCTTTCGAAATTACAATTGAAGAACCAAAAACTCAAATCACTATTGCGGTACAATCATGCTCAGAACTGAAAGATGATATTCCATTAAAAATAAAAACTATTTAAAAAAAATAAATGACTGACAGTATCCATGAAAAACCATCTTTTCAAAGCTGGCTAATAGAAACTTGAAATAGCCAGTATATTGATAAAGAACACATCCAAATAAGCCCATGAAATCAGCTGTCTTCTGTTTTAAATAGACAGATTTTTATTATTATCATTATTTCTAAAATGAAAATGCAAAGATAAGAGGAAGATACAGCGGAAAAAGAATAGAAATATGTGCATAAACAAGCAAAGATTTTTCGAAGTGTAATATAATAGATTCCTGTGGAGAAAAAGTAAGAAGATTAATCTTTGTAGAAAAACAGGAAAGTCAGAGAAAATACTCTTCTGTTTCATTCAAGATTTACAAAATATGACACCATAATTTTTCTTACCGAGTTTTCTGATGTCTATTAATCCCCAAGTCCCTTTGAAGGATTAAGGATAGGGCTTACATTCTTATTTGAATACCTCTCCATTTTCATTTGTTTTTATGATTTTTTACGCATATGCAATAGATTTTATTGCTTATTGTGAAACGGATTCATATATATATATATATATATATATATATATATATATATATATATATATATATATATATATATATATATATATATATATATATACATATTTATTACATATTGGTGACCTCTGAATATCTCGATTTCCTCACGTTCAGGATATGCTTTCGCTTCAAGCGTTGGACCCAAATAGGGAATAAATGAAGAGATCCTGCCTCCCATTGTACAATACACGTTTGGTTAGAGTGAGGTAATCTTGTATCATAATACCACAATAAAAAAAAAGTATGGTATAGGAAAAGATTTTGTCGTAAAACAATAGACACTTGATATATCCATACACAAATACTCACACACACACATACACACTTTTATATATATATATATATATAATATATATATATATATATATATATATATATATATATATATATATATATATATATATATAAAAAAATATCGAACTACAAATATCCTTTAATATCTAATTCGCTCTACCTCGGAATTAATATATAATTTTCATATATGCTTAACCGAGGGGGGATTTATTAAGCTATAATAGAATTGGCCATCGACAGGGGTGGTTTAAGGCTTCACTGCCATTCCTGGGATTGGGAAGTCGCTGGTTCGCGCCTGTCGATGGCCAATTCTATTATCGCTTAATAAATTCCCCCTCGGTTAAGCATATATGAAAATATATTAATTCCGAGGTAGAGCGAATTAGATATTAAAGGACATTTGTAGTTCGATATATGTATATCAATCACGGTAATGTGATAGACTTATATATATATATATCTATATATATATATATATATATATATATATATATATGTGTGTGTGTGTGTGTGTGTGTGTGTGTGTGTCTATGCGTGTTAGTAGTTTATATACTGGATATACTTAAGCGTCTATTGTTTTACAACAACATTTTTCTATATATCATATTTCTTTATTAAATGATGATGCATTTGTGGCGTACAATTTGGAAAAAAAAATTACAGTTCCCATTCTTTTTCAATCCTCAGAACTAAAATTCTATATTAAAAGACATCAATTTATGTTTATGCTACCTCATATACTTGATCATATTCCAACGAATATTCCAGGCGATAATTCCATTGTCAACATCTTTCTAAGACGTTCTCCTTCTGTACAAATAGATTTCCAGGTATACTTTAAAGAGAGAAAGCCGTATTAACGTAAAGTGCCAATGCTGGACCTTTGGTATGTCTTCTGTTATGGCATCGTAGAATGTTTGTAGCTCTCATGTAAACCTGAATGTCGTACTTGGTTCACCTTTTCTCCACGACTAGATCAATCAATGATTGTAAAAAACGAATTAGATTTTAGAATGTCATCAAGATTCTTTTGATCATCAGCTATTTAATGACGACAAGAATTCCATTCACTCATCTGGCGTAGGTGTGCGGCCCCCCCCCCCCCCCCCACCACCAACCTCCCAGAGCCTCCACGAGCAGGTGTCTCGAGAGAACCATGAGGAGTTATCCCACCGTCATTCCATCCATGAAGCAGCATAGCAATAATATGCGTCTTTTCCATGATAATGAAACAGATGCAGGACTGTGAATTGCTCATGAGTAAGACTACTACCAGGAAACTGGGAATGCATTATCCTAAAACAATAGATGCCATCATTTCATCTGCAATTAATGAGAATTACTCATGAGTAAGACCTCCCATAAGGCATACTGTAGTATATATACTATATATATATATATATATATATATATATATATATATATATATATATATATATATAATTATCATATCACCGTGATTCATATAAATTATTCGAGCTACAAATGTCTTTTAATATCTAATTCGCTCTATCTCGGAACTTTTATATTTTCATATGTGTAAACGAAGGGGAATTTTTTTAGTAGATAATAATTTCGTCCTCTCGTGGGATCGAACCACCGTCCAACGGACAGCCACGAAATTTCGTCCCTGTCCCACGAGAGGACGAAATTATTATCTACTAAAAAATTCCCCTTCAGTTTACATACATGAAAATATATCAATTCCGAGGTAGAGCGAATTAGATATTAAAGGACATTTGTAGCTCGAATAATATATATATATATATATATATATATATATATATATATATATATATATATGTATGTATGTGTGTGTGCGTGTGATAGATATATATATGTATGTATATACATATGTATATATACATATACAGTATGCAAATATAAAGCTACATATATCGGTTGATATCCAGTTCACTATACCTCAGGAATGACTTCAGTTCTTCCCGAGGTACAGTGAACTGGACATCAAATGACATTTGCGTGATAATATTTGTGAATACAAAAAATATCACGTTATATGCGACAATGATTCATATACTACATGTATACAGTATACTTGTACAATTACACATACACACCCATATATATATATATATATATATATATATATATATATATATGTATGTGTGTGTGTGTGTGTATATATTATATATATATATATATATATATATATATATATATATATATATCACACGTATTCACATATTCGTAACCTACGCTCATTAGGTGAGAGTGATAGGTAAATAATTCTTACACTATCGTTCGAGGAATGCTGGACATGAAACTAATTCTGTACATGCCCGGTGCAGATGCAACAAATGCGGGTATAAATACGTACTTAGTACTCGCCAGCATCAGCAAGGTTCTCTTTGGTTTCTTTCAACACTTACCGGTTTCTTACGCATAATGACGTGAAAGAGAAATGCACAGTCCAATGTGCGTAGAATGTAATATAAGATTGTAATTAAAAAAGAGAAATTAAAAACATGTCCCTCTCACAGTCTTATACTCTGTTGACATTGACCGTATCCATGTTTTCATAACTTTTTATTAAATGGATAATAATCTATAATAATAAAATCCGAGTGAGTTTGTTTGCCCTCCCCCGGGTGACAGTAGGGAAGACATGACACAGCCACCCTCCTCCTGCCAACCTGTTTGTCCGCCTCAGTTGGGTAGGGGTAGTTAGAGAATCTGGAGAGTAGGAGAGACCAGCAGTGCCGGGTTCCAGTGTGCATAGCATAAACCAACAAGCTCGCATTTAATAATATAGAAAGTGATATTTATATGATGCACACAGTATCAACGCAGTGAGGCAACGAATTGTTAAGTACTGATGGTTGGAGGTGACACATCATGAAAAGGAACTTACAATTTTCTTTACAAAGGGATATCATCAGATTAATAATAACATTGGATGGGAAATTGTAAATTATACAAATCCAAATGTTGTGATAAATATAGAAGTCATCAATAGGTACTTTAGTTAATAAAGATGTCATTTCAAAACTGCTTAATTTATCAGTACTGGATAATTCAGTATGAGAAAATCTGTATCAAATATCAACAGAGTTTGTAAATGGGAATTTGAAATAGTGCCAAGATTAAATAATAGTAATTTGAATGTTTAGGGTTTATAACTAAATGTAATTACAAAAAACTATGGAATGACCCATTAGCTGGAGTCATATAAAGTTTCAGTTCTGAAATAATAGCTATACTAAAAGAATTTAGTTTAATAAAAGAGAAAGTTCCAACGATTGGCCCACCCTTACCTTATATGTAAAGATTAATCAAAACCCATAAATGAGATTTTCCTATTTGGCCCATTATCACTTTAATCGGTTCTATTAGTTGTAAACTGTCTAAATATTTTGATGAATTACTATCTTCTGTTCTTGACACTATTTCAAACTCCCATTTAAAAAATTCTAATGATCTTTGTTCTACAATTTCTCAAATTGATTTATCCAGGACTATCAAATTAACCAATTTTGATGTGACATACAATTGATAATCTTGTACCATCCATCAAATTGACAATAGAATATGAAGACATTAATTGTATTCTATTTTTGGATGCCTAGTTATTTGAAATAACACCAATTTTTTAAAGTATAGAGAAAACCCATAAATTGTTTGTCATATATTCATTTTTATTCTAACCATGCTAAACAATTAAGGTTTCAACATTTTCCATTATTTATCTTAGAGCTATTAGAATGTTTAATCCTGAAGTTTTGGAAGAAGAGTTTAAAATTATTGATAAAATAGGAGAGTCATTATGTCATCCTCTATATTTTTTGGAACTTTGTGGGTATAAAGCAAAAAATAGACATATCACAATCTAACCAGAGTTAACACAAAATTTAAGAATATTCTGTTTACCATTTCACACTAATTTCATTCATGGAAAGCCTATTTTAAAAAATATTGATATTAATTTTTTAGTATATACCATTTACAACAACATAAAATTTCATTCATGGACCTAATTATTAAAATATCTGATAATTAAATTAATTTTTTATTTAGATATAATAACATTCTGAAAAATATGTTAATTAACAAGAGTCCTCCCGATAGAAACAATATTGTATAAAGTAGTATTCCTTGTAAAGAATGTGATAAGATTTATATTGGCCAAACATCAAAAGGACTAAAAGAGAGATGTTCCCAATACAAAT
This sequence comes from Macrobrachium nipponense, assembly GCF_015104395.2. Lineage (NCBI taxonomy): Eukaryota > Metazoa > Arthropoda > Malacostraca > Decapoda > Palaemonidae > Macrobrachium > Macrobrachium nipponense. The sequence goes on from NC_087201.1 coordinate 44,278,102, forward strand.
ACTCCCCTTCAAGAGGCCTAACAAGCAATGTCATATCGGATCATAGGCTTTAGATAGGTCGTGCTATTAACTGAGATAAGTCATTGATAATCTGCAAGGCCAGCGACCATCGGAAAAGGAATCTGCTTAAACGGTGTTTATTGAAGCCACGTGCACCAGGAATTTTAAACTTCTCCCTGGATTATCCCTTGATCCTTTACCCTTGTCTTTATTGTTTAAAGAACATGCTGCCCAGATTAAGAAACTGCAATCCCGCCCCTTTCTCATTTTGTATATAAAGCCATGTCAACTATCTTTGTATTCAGTGTGAACTTGAAAATGTGTAATAAAATACGAAAGCACTTGTTCAAAGTCCTGGTTTCACTCACCCTCTTACGTGATTTTTTTCTATAGCCTCAAGCACGTGTTCATTCTTGCTGCAGTGAAATTATATATATATTATATATATATATATATATATATTATATATATATATATATATATATATGATGTATATATATATATATATATGTATATATATATATATATATATATATATATATATATATATATGTATATCTATATATATATATATCATATATAATATATATATATGTATATATATAGTATATGTAGTATGTATGAATATATGTATATATATATAATTATACTATATATATATATATGTATATGTAAGTATGTATGAATAGGTATGTATATAGTATATATATATATATATATAATATATATATATATATATATACATTTGTATATATATGATACATAAATATATACGTATATATATAAATTTTCCTTTTCTTTTAAGCTTTTTGGGAATTGTTTTTACGCCTTTCTTCCCCCGAGGGAGGTGAAAGATTATCCTCTGCCCTTCATGAAAGTGACATCCTTCAGAGGTAAATAATGTAGCGGAAAATCCATCAAGTGGATGTTGCTGCCATCGATCTACGGAGCAATTTCTCTCCCGAAACTTTGTGAGGTCTTCTTGACACTCTCTTCTCTATATATCCCAGCCGGGGGAGTGAGTAGGGGAGGGTGTTCCTTCATGCTTTAGTGTATAGATATTGCTTTTTTATATTATTTCCAGACTATTTTACTTTTTATATCAAGGTCTTTTGGTTTTCATTACCATGCAGGTTTTTTTTATCAGCCTCGTCTCGTCATGTTGTTTTAGCCTCCTTATTGCTTATTCAAACATAATTTTACCTGTTCCCTCCACCTTTACTTCATTATATTGTTAAAATTGCTGTACATTGTTATTTCAGTGGCGACCCTATTTTCATACAAAGAATGTTTATGTGAATATCTTTTATTTATATAGATTGTTATCCTTATTTAGTATGTATATTATATTACCTTTCTAAGTTTGGCTTCTTCACCATAAATATCATTGGCTAGTCTGTTTATTTCTTCACTTTATTTCGTTTTCTCTGCCTATATCTGCTTTTACATGAGGTTGAAGCAACTTTCTTCAAAAAATTATATTGAAATTATTAACCATCGTTTAGAATATGTGTGGCAGTACGAACATGAAGCCACTAAACTAGTCGATTGGGTTGAGAGTAAATGAACACATTCTTCTTGAACTTCATTTTCAGATTCCCCGCTCTTCTGCTCACCGTCTTTAGCCAATTGCCATTGCCCAATTCGTATGCAGTTCATTACCTGTGAAATCTTAGCCATAAGATATTTCATACTTCTGTTACTTCATAGTCGCCTTGGGAGAATCACATATACGAGGGTCAACCAGTTTGGTCAGTCCGGCATAAAGTGTATGGAACTCCTCACATTCGGTCCCTTCAGCATAAGAAATTTAATGTACATTTAAGGCAATCGATCTTGCTTTTGTGGTTGACTGGATGTGATGTAAATCGCAGGTCGCGGATTTTACTCCAAAGAGTAGGCTCACTGATTGTGGTTGAGTAATCTGAAACTCATATATACATAGCATAATTGTTATTGTTTTTCCCCAGAGCAGATAATAAAGTAACCTGATATCCTTGCCTAGACCAGAAATTACATCGACAACAAAAGCAGAAAGGAGGAAAAGGAATGAATTTTCACCCCAACAGTACAGTACGATGGAGAAGACACATCGGGAAAATTCCAAAGTTATTGTCAGTAACAGTTGCAACTCATAATGCATTGTTAAGTGCGTATGAATGACGAGTATAACGGGTGTTCAATTTGTCGTTTGGCGTCATTCGTAATAGCTATCCCATTTGCAACGATGTCGTGGTAAGTCCAGATATTATTCTCTTTCAGTTCCCATTTAAATCCAGAAAAATGTTGCCTGACTTTGATGCTGAAGAAAAACCAGTTAAGGATAGTATTAAATTCGGATTCTTTTACTCGGAATACAAAATATAGCGATGTTAATTAAAGCTTTTATTCACCCTTATATCTGTAAATTTCCCTTCCCTTCGTTGCGGTCTCTTCAGCTTTTTAAACAAAATTTCATCGACACGCTTTGGTTTCCCCGCCAAAAAAAAGGATTTTTCTTTTGTATCATTCTGAATTTTTTTCTACATTTTTGATCAGATACATCAAGTTACAAGCTTACATAACTGGCTGGGCGACAGCAAAGAGGTAAAGAATGGCTGAATAAGCCTGTCTAGTGGGAGCTTGGATACGTGAAATTAAACGTAAGCGACAGCCGAGTAGAAATACAAGGTTTTTCGCTGGCCGGATTTGATGGCAATAGTTAACCGTGCTTTTAAGCGATAATTTTTCGTAGGTAGGTAAAATTGTTTTATGACTTATGTATTCATGTGTCTGTGTAAGGACAAATAATGGTATAGGCTACTTACTCGTGTGTGGTATGGTAAGTGTTCAACATCTGTAGATGAGTATATATAAATGGGTTCTGAATGTGCATATGCGTGTGAACGTCAAGTAAACATGATCATGCACGCGAGTGAAAAGCGTTTCATAAAATGGAAAGATAAATTACATACGAGTCGATTTATCACCAAGTCAGTTAATACATTACATGCACACAAGTGAACAGCCAGCTATGCACGGACATAGTCAGTAGGGTGAATGATTTAATAAATGAGAATCGATAGAGCAAGTATATATATGGAGTCTGCCATATTTGGGGGAACTTTTTTTTTTTTAATGATCGAGACAAGTTCTAGGGAGGTGAACTTCAAGCCAAGTTTCTGTCAAAAGCGATTTACGTTACACATTTGTTTGCCATTGTTAAAGTAATTTTTCTGATACGTTAACAGCAGGCCAAACAGTTTTCCGGATTACCACCTAAAATCTGAAGTGTATACGTTACTAGTAGTTCGTTGAAATATATATATATATATATATATATATATATATAGTATATATATATATATATATATATATATATATATCAGGACTCCCAGGAAGACAACAGTCTAAGAAACATGCTTTATTTATATGAAACGTTTCATGTTTCTTTAACACATTATCAGTCTACAAAAATTAAGTTTTCTTATAAATCAACTACAAGATAAAAGCACAAATTATCACAAAAATTGACTAGAATTAAATAATTAAAAACTAAAATGGAACATGAGAAATGAGGAAGGTAACATTAGGTCAGAGAGAGAGAGAGAGACAAATAACATTAAATTAGAGTTTAAGCCTGAAGAGAGGTGCTCAATAACTAAAGACTCAAGGGTCGTTAAGTAGGCTGTTTGGCTAGTTGAGCCTATTATTGAAAAAAGACTTTGTTTTCTCCACTGTAATTTTGCATTTGGATGCATGATTCCTAATACTAGAAAATTCCGGTTTGGATATATATATATGTATATATATATATATAAATATATATATATATATATATATATATATATACACATATATATATATATATATATATATATATATATATATATATATATGTGTGTGTGTGTGTGTGTGTGTGTCTGTGTGTGTTCGTGTGCGTGCGTGTGAATATGTAACCGTGCCCAACGAGTTTGAAAGTTTTGTTATCGTGCCTCGGCAATCAAATGTCAAGTAAATTAATGCACAGTTAACTGGTGTTGCTTTAGTCCATTAGAAGGAAACCTATACAGGGGTGGCCCGGCCTGGGGGTGATGGGAGGGGACGGTTACCCACCCTCAATGTTTATTTAGAATTTGTCAAAAATGGTTAGTATTTGTTGTTTAAATACACGCCTGTATAGGCGCTATTCTAATGTTCCTGGTAGGTTTTTAAAGGCGTACAGCAACCTTAAAAAAGATAAAACGTTACACATTACGAAAGCAGATAAATTGAATGCTCTTATGTTAATAAATAAAGATGATTATGTAAATAAAATGTTAGTTTAGTGACCAAGAAACTTCTACAGTACTGAACCATAATCCATTAGAGAAGGTTAATAGTAGTTTCAATAAAAAACTTAAAACATTGTTAAAGGGAAAAGATGATTTAATTAAGAAATTTTGTATTGTATGTGCATCCTTGCCCTATCTTTATGGACTTATTAAAACTCACAAACAAAATAACCCTGTACGACCTATTATTAGTTCTGTAGGGTCATCAACTTATAATTTGTCAAAGTGGCTTGTCAGTGAATTGTCACCTCTTATAGGAAAAATTTCAGGATTTTCAGTAAAAAATAATGTGGATTTTGTAAACCGTCTCAGAAGCTGTAACATTAATTACGAATTTAAATGATTAGCTTTTATTTAGTTTCCCTTTTTACTAAAGTTCCAGTTGACGACCTGATAACATTTTTAGCTGATGAGTTGGATAAATACGAATTTTCCCTGCAAACTCACACCATTTTAGAGTTACTAAATCTGTGTATTAAGGAATGTAAATTTACTTTCAATGGTAAATTCTATGAGCAGAGGTTTGGTATAGCTATGGGGAACCCTTTATCGCCCCTTTTAAGCAACATTTACATGGAATTTTTTGAAAAGAAACTTCTATCAAATATTTTACCTGCGAATGTTCTTTGGTTTAGGTATGTCGATGACATATTTTGTGTATGGCCTTTGTGTGAGGATGTGAACCGATTTTTAATTAGATTAAATGCGCTAGTTCCCTCTATAAAGTTCACACTTGAGGAGGAAAAAGATTCAGTTTTGCCATTTTTAGATGTAAGTGTGCATAGACAGGGTAACAGATTCAAATTTTCGGTTTTTAGGAAACCTACAAATGTATGTCCTTACATTCACTTTTACTCCAATCGCCATTTGAAAGTTAAACTCTCTGTATTCTCTTCCATGTTTTTAAAAGCTTTAAGAATTTGTTGTCCTGAATTTTTAGAAGACGAGATTACCAAGATTTATGATATTGCTTTTAAATTGAAGTATCCGGCATTTTTAGCTGATGTTGCTTTAAGAAAGGCTAAGAAAACATTTTATGCAGCGGACCATGTACAGGCTTTTGACCCTAGTAATTTGCTTGTTTTACCTTTTGACAACAGGTTTCTTTCTTTGCCAAAAGTGTTTAAAGTTTTTAATGTTAATGTTGTTTTTAGTAACACTCAGTCTGTAAGAACAATTTTAATAAGGAACTCTCCACATTTACAAACGGGTTGCATTTACGAAATTCCATGCAGAGATTGTGATAAAAAATATATTGGTCAAAGTGGCAAACTACTGGCATCAAGATTAAATCAACATAAATATTGTGTACGTGTAGGAAGTACATCGAGTGCTCTCTTTTTACATATGAATAATTTTAATCACGCAATTAATTGGAACAATTCAAAGGAAATTTTATTTTGTAGAGATATTATTAAAAGAAACATTATAGAATCTAGTATAATAAAATATAAGTCAAGTAGTGTTTTTAATATTAGCAACGGACAATATAAACTAGATAACTGGCTTACGAAATGTATTGTTGACAACTTCGTAACTATGCAATTGACTGCTTAGTAGTTCCATTTCCATTTGTTGTTGTCCTTTAAGTGTAATTCTAGGCTGTGGACCATTTGCTTCTTGACTAGGCAGTTTGATTGTTCTGTATTTTACTTTTTTGTTTTTATGTTTACCTTTAATATTTCGAAGCTATTTTTCATTCTTTTATATATTGTACCCTGATGAGGTGTATCAAGAATACACGAAAGCGCTAGGTACTGCTGCTTTTTATTTTTCCTGCTGGCTCTCGATATACAATCTTCACGTGTTACTTGTGATCGTATAACATATATATATATATATATATATATATATATATATATACTATATATATATATATATATATATGAGTGTCTGTATGTGTGTACATATTATGTAAGAAGTTAAGAATTTATATATATATATATATATATATATATATATATATATATATATATATATATATATATATATATATATGACACGCGCAATAAGCATATACGTAAGCCTACACCAATTTAACCATGTGGAACAAAAAGAAAAACGTTGGCATTATCTAATGCTGCTAACTTGTGAAAGCGATCTAACTGATCACTTAGATCTTCAAAAGGTTGCTGATGGATGGAAGGCGATAAAAACTAGGGGAACAAACATGTAAAACCCCCAACTCTAATTATGAAAATTGTATTGAAAGTTTCCACTCCGTTGATTCCTCATATTATTTATTCATCACAGGGAAATTAACTCTTTGTTTTTTGTTTTATTTAGTTTCTTTCCAGTTTGCCACTATTTTTCTTTTTTCAGATTATTAAACTATCATCTTTATTTTGTTTTCGTTATAAAATATTCTCTGGGGAAAAAATAATTGCTGTCTTAAAGATAATAAAAATAACCATAAAAATTTATATATATATATATATATATATATATATATATATATATATCAATTTCGTATAGGATACATTGTATATAGTTCAGATTGGTCAAAATTATTAGGTTGGTCAAAATTGTCTTGAACTCCCTCAATCAGATTTCCTAAAGCCATCCCTGAATCCATATGATTGTTACCAAGGTTATATATATATATATATATATATATATATATATATATATATATATATATATATATTTCTGACTCACAGCAGGATCGAACCCAGGTCTTTCAACTTGTGTGGCATGGTTGGCAGCGATCTCATCTTTCAAGTGAAAGACCTGGGTTTGATCCTAATGAGAGTTAAAATTTTGATTATGTGCCACATGTGATTGTGTTGATTATATATATATATATATATATATATATATATATATATATATATATGTGTGTGTGTGTGTGTGTGTGTGTGTGTGTGTTTGTGTGCCACATACACTTTTATATGCATTGAGCAATTTCAACCAAACTTGGTATGCATATAACCTATCATTAGGGAAAGAACACTGTAGGGGTAATATATCACTCGCACCCAAGGGGACTGGGTAAGGGGAAGGAGATTGGAAAAGGGTGAAAATAAAAATAACTGAAAACGACAGATATTAGTGTCGAAACCATAGTTTTTGAGATTGCTGAGATGAGTAGCAACACTCCTGATGCCTTTCAAGTCCAAGTTCAGTCCCAATAGGGAGGTGGGGTGAAAAGGGGTGTGAAGGGGCTGACATGTAGAAAACCAAAAAAGACAGATGATAGTGTCTAATCCATAGTTTTTGGGGCCCTGAGATGAATAGTGAGACTTCCGATGCCCTTTAAGTCCAAGTTTAGCCCCAATAGATAGGCAGTTGAGAAGGGGTGGAATGGGGTGCCAATAAAAATAACAGAAAATGACAGAAATTAGTGTCTAATCCATAGTTTTTGAGGTTGTTGAGATGAATAGTGACACTCCCAATGGCCTTCAAGTCCAAGTTCAGCCCCAACCCATAGGAAGAGGGGGTGAGAAGGGTTGGAAGGAGATGACATGTAAAAAAGGCCAAAATTGACAAATGTTAGTGTCTAATTTATAGTTTTCAAGATCTCTGATATGAATAGTGACCTTCCAATGTGCTTCAAGTCTAAATTTAGCCCCAATATGAAGGGGAGTGAGAAGGGGGTGACAAGGTGGTAACATCTAAAAAATAACCAAAAACTATAGATATTAGTGGCTAATCTGTTTTGTTTTTGAGATTATCGGTGCCCTTCAAGCCTATATATATATATAGTATATATATATATATATATATATATATATATATATATATATATATATATATAATCTCTGTATATTTGATTGGATTCTATAGAAATCTGGACCACTTGACAGACCCACACAAAATTTTGCACACGGCTGCTATATCATCCCAGAAAGGTTTATAACTTATAATCAAATCCCTACCCAGTGAAAGACATATAAACACACAAAAAAAAGTAAAATTTTCGTTTTTATGTCACCTTTTCCTTCAGCTTTCTGGGTTAATTCTCATTTTTTACCTGATGCTCCACACTTTTTTCCTGGTGCTTTCAGACTATGATTTCATTAAACTGTATCTTAATAACCCATGTTTATTCTGATTTCTCAAGCTGAACACCTACCATCTAGGTTTTATATCTTCCCCTCACCTCCCCCCCTCTCTCCCTTCCAGTTCCCCCTCCCCCATTCCCTCTTCCATTCTTTTTCCCTCCCCCTTCCCTCCCCTACCTCTACCCCTTATCCTTCCTTCCCCTCACTCTTTTCCCTCCCCTCCCATTTAGCCTCACATCCCCTTCCCCTCTCCTCCACTCTCCCTTCTTCTTCCCCAGTTTATCTTCCCTCCCTTTCCCTTTCCCTATTCCC
>NC_087201.1:44289230-44336730 GCF_015104395.2 Macrobrachium nipponense
GGGTCCGCTCCGAAGTAGATGATCTCAGTTTGTTTCAGGGAATTTGTTACTTCATAGAAAAAAGTTATAATTGTATAGTGCGTTAAAACAGGTGTTGTCTAACCCCAAGAAACGCATTTCGGAAAAACAATAAAAAAGGACGGTTGGCTGTTGCTGGGCCATTTAAATGTCTCCATTTCTCTACGAGTAGGGAGAGTCGCTCCTTAACTGACTTTTTCACCACATACTCCCCAAATGGTTACCAAACCTTTTGATTTGCCGTTCATTTAAAGAAGATATGAGAATGTACGCATATTTCCCTTCATGCATAAATAGCCATGCCAATATATATACATTCTCACACACACACATACATACACACATACACACACACACACACACACACACACACACATATATATATATATATATATATATATATATATATATATATATATATATATATACACATATCAAATTTTAGGATGACAGTGAGTCACATCTTTCCGAAACGTGTAATTCACCAAAGGTAGACAATGTTTCCAACACAATTTACATTTATTGAGTGGTTATAAACATTAACATATAAAGGACAATTTTCCACAATATGTACAATATAAACTATGACACAGAATCGAGATAGACAAGGAGCGTTAGGAACAGCGGAGGAGTTGATGTCGAAAATAATCAGCAACTTGTCACTCAAACTGAAACTATAATGGAAGGCACCCGATGAAAAAAGTGGACTGAGTATCTAAGTTTGATACAGTAAAACTTCCGGAAAATGAACATGAAGTGGCTTTTGCAGTTACTGAATGTCGGGACAGATCTGCAGTTTTAGAAAACTTATCCGAGGGGAAGTAAACAACTTGTGACGTTTGACTTCAAGAATGTAAATCAATCTTCAGGAATAAAAATTTTAATGAAATATCCATGAGTGAAAAGAACAAGAGCTAAATACTCCTCAAATTGAGGGATGGATCAACAATAACATCCGAAGAAGAAGAAAGACAACGCGTAGCAGAACAGCAAAACAACGTTTGGAAAATATGTGCATTATAAATGATAACTTAGCTATAACAGAGAAGAAATCAGTTTTGAAAAGAAAAATGAAAGAAATGTGGCAGAAAGAACGAAACATCATGAAACCGGGCAAGTGGCTTGGAACCTTTAAACCCATTATTGGAGAGTGGGGGAAACATCTTACTGTAAAAATAGAAAAGTAGAGACCATCGTGGCAAATTTAAGAATTGTATATGTCAGAGTAAACTCTTATTTACATAAATGTAAAATGATTGATTCGCCTCTATGTAGTCATTGTAATATAGTAGAAAATATCCAACATGTCATTCTAAATTGTAGAAAATTTACAGAAGAAAGGAATACGTTTATAGCAAAATTGACGGCAATGAAAGCAAACTTTAACTTCAATAATCACTAGGAATACATAAAGATAAAAAAGTTCAAAAGAAAGTTACAAAGTACTTCATAACATTTTTAGGAAAAACTAACCTAATAAACACATTATAGCCATATTGAAATATTAAAACAGCCAGACTAGGCAAACTACCGTTAAATTTAGCCAATAAACAAACTGAAGTTTGTACAACGATATTTGAGATAGGATAATATAAAATCATAAGAGGTTATTTTGTAGCCATTAGTGTAAAGTGTTTTGTATAAAAATGATAAACTATATCAATGGAGGGGGAGCGTGGATATTGTTTGAACGAATTTGGAACGAGCCTCGTGTGATTTAGATGGACCTTCACTGCTAACACATACGATATTAACAAACTAATATTCCTCCACAATTAAAAGTTAGCACGACTAATCTTTGTATTTCTGATGTGATTTTGCAAGGGAGTACATTGGCTCCAGTAAAAGAAGCCAGATCTCCTACTAAAATGAAGATGAAGAAGAAGAAGAAGACATATTTTGTAAGGTTATGAACAAAAGGTGTGGAAAGTATATTTTGCCTGATATACCAAAAGACATGAATGTGCTCATGGATATATTTGCAGTTTTGAAGTAAAATCGCTTATATACAAGTAAAATATGTACTGAAATTTCTTCGGCGCAATCGAGTTTTCTGTACAGTGTATAATGCTGTATGAAACTCTCAGGCCCGATCCAGTTGTGGCCTGTGTTGTTGGCACCTGTAGTGCTGCTAGACGCACGATCGTGGCTAAGTTTAACCTTAAATAGAATAAAAATTACTAAGGGTAGAAGGTTACAATTTGGGATGTTTCATGATTGGATGGTGGATGCTCAGGATACCAATTTGCATCCATCTAGCCTCAGTAGTTTTTAAGATCTGAGGGCGGCCAGAAAAAGTGCGGACAGACAGTCAAATAGCCAATCTCAGTAGTTTTCTTTAACAGAAAACTGATAAAAACCTAAAGGATGGGAATACAAAACCATACTGGAATCACTGCAGTGATTGTTTTAGCTGAAATTTTAATGATTCCCTGTATTCTAACTATCCTGTTGTGCAGAATCTGGAATAATGATACACAGAAAGGGGACCAGACTGAATATAGTAACTATAGAGGAATTGCACTTTCGACTGTAGCATGTAAATATTCAATATGCTTATTCTCAGTAACTTGGGGAGAGATGGCTTTTGTTAAATGGGAAAAGACATTTGACAGTTTTCACAGCCCAATATTACACGTCTTTATATGATATTATTTATTTCAGAAGTTGCCTAGCCCATTCATCTTCAACATCGTGATGGATGTAATGACCAAGGAAGTTAGAGAAGCAGTGCCATAGTGCATATTATATGCAGATGACATTGTGTAGTGTTCAGAGAGGAGGGAGGAGTTGGAGGGGAGGTTGGAGAGGTGGACAGCAGCACTTGAGGAGAGAGGAATGAGAATTAGCAGATCAAAAACCGAATATATGTGTTGCAGTATTACTGAAGATTATGGAAACAGCATAATAAGATGGATGGGGAAGAAATAAAGAGTACAGAAGTTCAAGTACATGAGGTCCATATTAGAGGATGGTGGAAGCATGGACCAAGAGGTGAGACACCGAATTCAGGCAGGATGGAATAACTGGAGGTCTGCATCAAGGGTCCTCTGTGACAAGAAGGTTCCTTTGAAATTGAAGGGAAAGTTTCATAGGACGTGGTCAGACCAGCTATGTTATATAGAACAGAAACAGCAAATAATAATGAGGAAAACAGAGGAGAAGAAGATGGATGTAGCAGAAATGAGAATGTTGAGATGGATGTCGGGAGTAACAAGGGAAGATAAGATTAGAAATGAGTAAAAGAGGATCGGCAAAGGTAGTTGAAATATCAAAGAAAACACAGGAGGGAGAAAGGCTTCGATGGTATGGACACTGTTACGAAGACAGGAACATCATGTTGGAAGACATACGATGGAAATGGAAGGGCGGGTTAGAAGGAAGAAGGGAAGACCAAGAAAGAGATGGCGTGATTGTGTAGGGGAAGATTTATTATGGAAAGGACAGGACAGAAATCGATAGAGACGACTCATTCATAACGGCGACCCCATATAAAAACGGGTTAAAGCTGGGAAGAGGAAAACGAAGAAGAAGAAGATTTATTTCAGAAGTTGCTCAAATCAAATATTTGTGTTAAGACTCATTGTGCTGCAGTGTAAGAAATTTGAATTTCTCCTAATGGCTTTGGTTAAATACGAAAAGGCATTCGACAGTTTCTCACAGGCCAGTATTACAGATTTTAATATGATATTATTCATTTCAGAAGTAAATGCGAAGTCAGTGATGACATGGTCTTGTCAGGTCAATTTCCAGTACATAGAGGGGTGCAACAAAGGAATAATATTTGACTTTTGTTGTTTGCCTTTCTCGTAGAATTTACAGTGAACAAGAGGTAGAAGATGGAAAAGGCTCAGATCTCGGGGGGCGGGGTGACCTGGGGAGGGGTCCTGTAGAGTCCACACGTGGATCCCACACACCGTCATCACACAGGCCAGTAATCCCACAACGGCCCCTTGCTCCAAAGCGCTGAGGAAATAAACACAGACAGCATCTGTCACGAATCTTTTGTGCATCATCTCCTTTAGTATTATTGTCATATTAATGTATCTTCATTATCATACGCAATGCATTGTCAGCTTTTCCACCATTTGTATGATTGTATCTTAACTTCAGTCCTGTATAATGTACCGTTTCATATATATATTTCCATTTGTCAACAAGCACAAGTGATTGTGTTAAATCTCTGTTTCTATGTTGTTGTTGCTTTAGATTAAGCAGGTTTGATGCCAGCACGGGCTCTTGCTCATAGAGCAGCCCGTAACCTGCCCGTAGTCTGTTTCTATCTGCCTGACGTCAGGCGCTATATTTCCGCTCGCAAGAGCTATTGAACTGTGCGTTTGTTGTCTGAATAAATTAGTAAGCTGTGAATTCTGACCGCTTACTCATAACCTTCGCTACAAGGGAAAGTACTGAAGCTCCATATGTAAATGAGATAATGACTAAAGGGAGATGGAGATGGCTTGGACACGTGATTTGCACATTCCATGGAGACTTCTACGGGCTGCTCTGTGAGCAAGAGCCCGTGCTGGCATAAAGCCAGCTAAATCTTAAACAACAACAACATGGAGATTAGTACGAATCAATGTCAGTTTGGCTCCTAGAGACCCAGATCGACTTGAATAAGAACTATAAGAAGAGATGATGAATGTAAAACTGTTGAAAATACAAATAGCAGTCTTACAGAGGTCTTTTGCATCATGCGGCATTGGAAGCAATAAGATGTGTGTATATATGTATATATAAATATAATATATATATATATATATATATATATATATATATATATATAATATATATGTGTGTGTGGGTGTGTGTGTGTGTGTGTGTGTGGGGTGTGTAAGTGGATTGTGAAACATGCTTTTATAGAAATTGTGTCTCTCTAACTCTCTTCTCTGGAAAAGGTTTAGTACATTTCAGTCAGCGTTTAAAAACTCGGCTGGCCAACCCGAACGAGTGGACATAAACAATTTAATAGGGAAAGCAGGAAACTCTGGACACTGAGTGAACAGGGAAACTTTTGGTTTCATGAAATGAAAAGTTGGGTTTTCTGTGAGCCAAACTTTTTTTTCGACGAGAACAAGAACTCTCTTTGTTAAATCAGTAATAAGTTTAGTTGTGTAAACAAATAAATGAATAAATGGCTAACAAACGTGTAGCTCTCTAGTGGATTAGCTTTGTAAAGGCAGGTTAACTGAAGTTTGAAACATGTACTATGTAGAACGTTCCCTCGCAGCGTCACTTGTACAATAATTAAAGTGGCTAATTTTAACTGTTCACGTAATATTTTTTGGTTTTAAATATGGATACACAAAGGAAACCAGACATGTGGGCAAATGAAACTTATCGCAAAAATTATGCAGACTAAATAAAACATCTTTTCCAAACTTTTCCTCACTTTTTTTAGAGAAAAACATGCCAAATGAAAAAGAGAGGAAATTGTGTAAGCACGTCAGGTTTTAAACATTAAGAAATATTTTTCAAAATGCTCATAGTTCATATTTCGGAAGTCATTTTTTCTCTATTTTTATATACTTGATGAGTGTGTATATGTGTGACATGCGTTTTTACTTGAAGCTGTAACTGAAAGATGCCAATATTTTCATGTTAAGCCAAGGATGCAGAAATCCAGGTGCCCACTTGAAGGAGAGGAAGAGACAGGATGGAATGAAGAGGACGAATTATGGAAAAGGATCTTCAAATTCATTCATGTATCTTTCGAATGTATTCTCTTATAAACCATCGTATATAACAGCTCGTTGTAAAATATTTAACATTAATTTTACCTTCAGTAAAAAAACATCAACTGAGACTATCATTCATCAGTCAGATAAAAAAATAAAAAAGTAAGATTTTCTGTAACTTGCTTCCACAAACTCAGGTCTTAGAGAAACTCTTCCACCCGCGCCTCATGCAACCACACGACAAGAGAGTGGGCAAGATTTGACCACACCTTGATTTGCAAGCAGCGCGTCGCACGCAATCGCAAAACAAATAACCCAACAATCGAACAAAAAGAAAACCATTACAAAATCTTGACTTAGAAAACTAAAGAATTAATGTAACTCTTTGACCTACAGCTCATGCAATCACGCAGCGGAACAGTAAGCAAGAAACAACCGTACCTACCTTTGGGAGGTATGCACACCTCTAGCAGTCACGCAACTGAACAAATAAATCAACAACAGCAACAACAACAGCAAAAATCAGTCCTACAAAAACGTTGACTTGAGAAACCTGAAGCTGATTTAGCACGACGAGAGGACGAACTCGTTTAATGCGATTCTTCCTTATTTGGCTGCATTATGGACGGACCCCCAAATGGAAGGAACACCGGGAGGGACGTTCCTTTTGTTATTCTGATTACCCTTAATGGAGACTCCCTAGACACTTGCCGCTTCAAGAGAAAATAACCACTTAAGTTCGGAAAAATGTACTATACTGTCATTAACGCATCACTGTGAGTTACGGCAAATGAGAGGCTTTTTTTTTTTTACCTACTAGAATCAAAGTAGCATATGGTATTGATAATGGTTTGGCATTGGCCCATCTTAGACTGTATTGATGGTAGGGAGTTATTAGGGTTTCGATATTAGTATTTTAATCTGTTCTTGTTTTTTTGCGCAATTCAAGATATAAGAATTTCGTTCAGTCATTCGGGTAAGCAAATTTAGCACATGAAGTACAGTAGATTCACACCAATCATGTATCTGATGTCTAGGCCAGTCCCTTACGACGTTCCTGATTGGCTGTTGATAAGCCAATCACAGGGCTGGAAACTCTCAGTCTCCCGAGAGAGTTCACATAGGCAGGATGTATGTTCCACCTCTCCTGAGGGATACGTCTTTCAAAGGTATACCTCAGGAGAGGTGGAACACACATCCTGCCTTGTGAACTCTCTCAAGAGTTTCCAGCCCTGCGATTGGCTTATCAACTAACTGCCAATCAGGAACGTCGTAAGAGACGGGTCTATGCATCAAATGCACGGTTGATGTGAGTCCACTATAGCAGTAGATGATTTATTGTGCTTTGCCCCCATTATTATTATTATTATTATTATTATTATTATTATTATTATTATTATTATTATTGTTGTCGTTGTTGCTGCTGCTGTTGTTTTTGTTATGAATATTTATTTATATTTTGATAGTCTTTGGTAATGAGTAATCAATGATAATTCATTCTAAGCCAATTGAAAGTACAGTTTGCAAGAAAAAATCGTCACGTAAGTAATAGTTTTAATCTAGCTTCTATCTAGGCTTGGTTCCAAGCCATATCTATATAAAAAATTTGAATAAAACTTCTAGAGTGAAGTCAGTTGAACGACAGATAATCTTTTGTTGTTAAGAAACTTCCGGAACTCTGCCACCTAGTGATAGTGGACTGTTTGGAAGCAATGAAATTCAGTAACTCGGTTACGCAAACTCTTTATCAAAACCTTAATGACTTACGTTCACAATATCTCTTGCGATTTTCTAAGCAAGTTTTCACCCCTCCAGTGAGAAATAAGTCACTCGTCTAGCATTTATAAGTGCAAAGACCTTCACGTGAAGACTGGCAGTTTCAGTGACATAATTTGTCCCCTTATTACTTCAAATCAGCACTCATATCAATCTTAACGAATATTTGTAGGTCACTTCATCATACTTAGAGCCTCTTGGCGCCTTTTCAGGAGGTAACCACAGAGAGAGCCGCAGAGCTGTGAGTTATGGTAATCATGCAAAGCGGCTGTTCGTGTCTTGCTTAATTGCAAGTTGACTTTTTTCATTTGCAGTGACTTCTTGTGACAATTAACCATGACATGAAAGGCGGCTCAGAAGCCTCGAAGAGTCCTATTAATGAAACCGGCACAACCAGCAAGAAACGGCAATGTAATGTTATTGTTTTTAAGGCAATCTTACTGTTCTCGTATTGGATGATTGGCCTTAATTGAACATTACGTAATGCTCTCCGAACACTGACCGCAAATACAGTGACTCTTGGGATAATTGTTGCTCGAGGCAATATCTATAATCCTCCAGCGTTTCCTGTACCCAGAGCAAAACGTATTTCCGGGCTTTATGATCTGTTTCATTTGATCTCAATATGCAATAAGAAAAAAAGTCATGTTTTATTCATCACTGTAAAATGAAACTGCTTAATGTGAAACATGGTTATTGAAACTTGGGGGGTTTTTTTCGAATCAGTCAACTAGCAACTGCAGTTGATATGGGCAAAAGTCTTCGTTTACGTGAAGATGTCCTATCAAAGAAAAAATGGACTAATATTCACTTTGTCGTATTTCCTCTTCTACCATATAAATAATACTGCGAAAATCTCTCGTCTACTCTCCATTGTTTCGGCGACTCTCTTTTGAATTACAGAGTAAAACAAGAGAATGACTGAAAAGAACATTAAAAGTTTATGTAATAAGATAAGTTCCTAGTTTATTTTCCCTCGAATTGCAATTATTTGAGTTACATATCGTAACTTGTACTTTTAAATTACGTTTTTCCTTTTATTACATTGTTTCAATACCTTATTTGGTTATCCTCCAATATTCTTTTCGTCTTCCTGCTCGATGATTCCATCGCTTAGTCTTTTATTTTATTTTAACTTTTGGGTGTTTTTTCTTCTTTTTCATATTTGCTGTTTAACATTTTTCTTTTACTGTGTCTTTTCTGTGTTTCGTCTGTTTATTATTTGTTTCTTCGTGTTGAAACCTCCTCGTCATTTCGTTTTTATGTTCCCTGTGCACCTTCTTTCCGTCATTCTTCATGTTATCGATTTTTTTTTGCACAACTTTTCCTTTCTCCAACCTTTACTTTATCATCTGTTTTATTCCCTTCTCGTGCTCCGTGTATACCGCCATTGCTTTTCCTTTTTACTTATAATTCGTACATTCCTGTCGTTGGCAAGAAATATTTTCTCCTCTCCATGTTTTGCAGAGCTTCGTCGGAACCTCTTTTGGCCTAGATGTTTCATTGGGCCTCTTCCTTCCTCTTCCCACAATATCTCAATACAGATTTACATCTCCTTTCAACAGCATTCCTCGCGATGAGGATGCGACGAGTCTCCTGAAGGAAACTGCGTAGACGCCCTGGGGAATCCTACTTGCCTGAATTCAATCAGATTACAAGTAGTGGTCGAAAAAAAAAAAGGACTGAGGAGAGATTTTTTCCTGGAGCCATAAGCGACCAGTATCAAGATCCTCAAACTGGATGTGAGTCCCTACGTTGCTTGAGGGTCGGCGCCTAATGGAATCTGGTCTGCAGTGAATAGCAGTAATATTACTGTAGTAATGCATAAGCTAATAACTTTGCATCCTGATAATTACTATAACGAGCTTGATGACGCGCTACGCTGTGCTGGAACCCGGCGCTGCCCCGTCATGTCCCCCCTACCCTTCTGATCCCCTACCTACCCTGCCCCATATGGGGCGGACAGATAGGTTTGCAGGAGGAGAGTGGATGTCTCATGTCTCCTGCACCCTCCTGATCCCCTATCCTGCCCTGCCTCCACCTGGGGCGGACAAACATGTATGCAGGAAGAGGGTGGATGTATCATGTCTCCCCTACCCACCCAATCCCCTACCTACCCCACCCCAGACTGGGGCAGACAAACAGGTTTGTAGGAAGAGGGTGGGTGTGTCATGTCACCCCTACCTTCCCGATCCCCTACCTACCCAGCCTCCACCTGGGGCGGACAGACAGGTTTGCACGGGAGGTGGGTGGATGTGTCATGTCTCCCCTACCCTCCCAATCCCCTACCTAATCAACCCAGGACAAACAAGTTTGCAGAGGAGAAGGATGGATGTATCATGTCTTCCTTACCTTCCCAATCCCTTACCTAATCCACCCCCACCTAGGGGGGTGGATTTGTTTTGTCTTCCTTACTATCCAATCCCCTACCTACCCTGCCCCAACCTGGGGAGGATCCACTCGGATTTTATTTTTACAGATTATTGTTTGTGGAATGCAGAGGATAGAAGAGAATCAGAGATGAGTGATGTATGAGTGAAATTACCTGTGGGAGTTACAGCTAAGGAAGCAAGGAGGTAATACAGATACCAGAACTCGATGGGATTACAGGTCAGATGCTGCAGTGCGGCAGTGAAACACATTATTGAGTGGGTGACCAAGATGTGTAAGTTATATCAAGAAGAGACAAACGTTCCAGAGTGTAAGGAATAATCGTTCCTTAGTGCACAAGCAATGACAATAGAGATATTCTGGGTGCTGCTTTATATAGCATATAGGTGTGAGATGTGATTTATTTACAGCATATACTGTGTGTGTGTGTTTATATAAAATGTTTATATATATCTATATATATTATTATATATATAGATATTATTATATAATATACATATATCTATATATATATATATATATATATATATATATATGTGTGTGTGTGTATGATATATATTTATGTATTATATATATATATATATATATATATATATATATCTCTATATATCTATATATAATATACATCTATGTGTTTCTGTGTATTTATTTCTGAGCAACATAGAATAGAATAAAGAGAGGAAGAGAGAAGGAGAGAGAGAGGACTTCTTTGCATGGCTAGGAGATATACCAGTCCAAAAGCCGAGTTCAAGACAGCGCGACCTGGCGTCCTATGCGTCCTATGACTGTCGTCGTCCACGAGCAGGAACCTGAAGGAGTCGGCGGCCTCCTTATCAACAAGAGCGAGTTTCTTCTCTGGCGCTGGTTCTGCCGGGGTGTGTTTGTTGCAGCATAAGCCGTTTGTCTTGAGGTCTTCATGGCCTTGGGTTATGAATAGCACGCACCCTGTGTGTGCGTGTTTGTGTATGTGTGTATGTGAGAGAGAAAACCCGCTCCCTCCCTCCATGCTTACCGACAAAACATCGCAGACAAGTTCTGACACAGCAACCAAGCCAATAGTCAGATTTTACACGGCACTTGTGAGCTCTCTCTCTCTCTCTCTCTCTCTCCATCGCAATGAACAGGGGATTGCCGATGGTGCAATTAGAAGTTACCGCCTTATGCTGCTATCAGTTTAATAGAAAGAATCGCATCTAAATTTATCTAGTACTGATTAGGATGTTCATAATTACGACCTTTCATCATATATACCTCCCCTTACCACTCTCTCTCTCTCTCTCTCTCTTTCTCTCTCTCTCTCTCTAGACCCCCAAGGCCACATGGATGCATGAAAAAAAAGAATCATGCTTGGCAACAGCCACTGAAGTTGTACCAAAGGGGAAATCCTAAATTTACTCACCAGGGTCTCCATTATATTACGATGTATGAACTCTGTTGCATAATAATCTTCCGAGCTAAAGAAAATATCAAAATAAAATATTTCCACAAAATGTTAAGTAAATGATTACATTTTATGGGACAATTACAAAGATACAGTGATGTGTTTACAGTGAGAAATTATCTTGTATCGAGTGAAATGACAAATCAAATGGTCTGGAAAAATAATCATCTCTATCAACGTTTACAGTAACTGTATTGAATATGAAGCATTCAGAATTTTGACCTGAAATTTGAACTGGTCGAATTTGGCAAACGGGAAGAAAAACACACTTGTCCATCAAAACATAAATTTCAATGAAACGAAGCAAAGACATCCTGAATGAACCTGAGCCACTGATAAAGGTCGAACAAAACTTGATCGAGTCTGCAGCTCTCTACACGATTCAGGCTGTGAGAGTTTTCAATCCTGACCAACAAATCGTGAAGTTTTGCGCAAAAGATTAATGGGTATGACGGGGGAGAGCGCCAGACAGGAACTGCCGCCTGTCCTACTGGGTTGTTGGGCAAAAACGAAGGGAAATTTTTCATTGTACCGTTTACAAAAAACTCCAGGTTGCTACTGGCCGCATGTAGCCTGCAGGCTATAGTTTGGATATCCCTGCTGTACAGGAAAATAAGTAACCATGAATGGCAAAAGGATCATCAAAATGCGTAGTTACTAAAAAGTGTTACTGCATACGAAAGAACCAAATTCTAAGATAAATGTGCATTGTGTGAGTAGATATAGATATAGATTGTATACATATATATATATATATATATATATATATATAGATATATATATATATATATATATATAGTAGCTATACATATATACTATAATGTACATAAGTGCATATATGCTATATATATAAACACTATATATGCATATAGGATATAATATATGTATATATATAATATATAGCCATATAGGATATATATATATGGATATATATATAATATATGAATTTATATATATATATTTATAAAAGATTTATATATATATATATAATATATATATATATATATATAATATATATAATATAGATACAAACACACAGTGGAAGTATTAACTCGTCATATGAGAAATCTTGTTAGTCTGAACCGAGATCCCTTAAATATACTCAGAATATATATAATATATATATATATATATATATATATATATATATATATAGATAGATAGATAGATAGATAGATAGATAGATAGATACATAGATAGGTATAAAGGACCTTGATCGGAACAAGTCAAGAGGAACACTGAAAGAGAGCTACTGCGCCCTTCGTATTTGGCTTCAAACGCCGGTGTGGACCCAAGGATTCTGAAGGAGTGAGGAGTGCGAGAGTGTGTGCGCGCGCGTGCGTATATAGTGTATTTAAGATCCTTGACCCCGTCCTCAGATCCTCCGCCAAGCTGGAGCCAGAGTCCTGCTATCCTTTAGGCCATGCAATAATACCCTTGGACACCCGGAGTCTCTCTCTCTCTCTCTCTCTCTCTCTCTCTCTCTCTCGCTCTTTGTTCCTCTCTCTCTCTCTCTCTCTTTGATATCTATCTCTCTCTTACATATCGGCAGCGACATCTTGTAATCATCTGTTCCACTGTGGCATTTTTCCTCACTCGACTTCTCATTCGCACGCCACCGTCGCTCTGTATTATCGCTATTTTTGTGGATTAAAAGGAATGTGAAAGCGATTTTAAAAAGTCTCGAGGGCGAAACTGTCTTTTAACCCTCTTATTCTCTGCTAGAGACCAAAAAAAAAAAAAATGTACTCGACTACATTTAATGAGTTGTTTAGTCTTGTTCGTGGCTTACCCGCCATTTCTTATTTTATCAAAAACGTACAGAAGTCTCTCATAAAGAAAAACGATTTTTCATTGTGGTCAAAACGCTTTTGAATCTATTGTAAGTTAAAAACTTATGTTATACATTTCTTTAAACGGAATCATACACTTGATTTAATTGTCATGTTATGATTTTTTACCTCCGGACGTTTTGTTATCTAAATTAAAAATATGAAAAGATGTAAGATGAAAATGTCTTGTTCTTTGGGAGAATGGAAGGTCAGACCGACCACAGGGTATTTTCCCAGGCATAGATAAGAACTTCATTCCTTTCTACGTTTTTTCTCTTTCTTTCTTTATGAATGCATTTGTAAGTATGCATATTATTAGATATCATTAACTGCCGGTTAGTCTCACATTGCGTTAAGATTATATATATATATATATATATATATATATATATATATATATATATATATATATATATATATGCGTGTGTGTGTGTGTGTGTGTGTGTGTAAAATACAGTTTATAAAGGAGTATGTGCGTTCGTGTACGCACATTGCTGATGTTGTTTTTGGGTGTGAACTTTATCGAATAACTTGTACTCGCTTACGTTGTATAAAGTTGAAAAAACTGCGTTTTAAATTCAAGACATGAAGGCTAATTATAGCATAATGCTTATTATTTCCTCGCTCATTAAACTTATCGAAGACGCCCCACCGGGCAACTTTCTCACAGTTCCCACGGCCATAAAGCGCAACTCGCAACCGTGCAACATATGAACCACTACTTCCAGACACTTGCAATGGATCTCTAATCTGTTTTGCTGCAATGTACAATCAAGTGTTAGTTATGGCGCGACTTACCTTGGCGTGGGAATCATGACAGGTATTTTCCTGTGCTTCTTCGTGGCGTTCAGTTCTTTCCCCAGTGATGCCTCGGAAAGGAGGGATCCTCACTTCCAAAAGGCGTTTCCCGATTGGCGATTCCAAGGTAAAAAGAAGAAAAGAAATAATCACAGGTAAAATACTCATAGGTAAACGAGTCACAGGAAAAAAATTCACAGTAGAACAAAGTTAAGTATATCTTAGTTTAACCAGACCGCTGAGCTTATTAACAGCTCTCCCAGGGCTGGCCCGAAGGATTAGATATTTTTACGCGGTGGCTAGGAACCAATTGGTCACCTAGCAACGGGACCTACAGCTTATTGTGGGATCCGAACCACACTATATCGAGAAATGAATTTCTATCACCACGCTGGCCGAGCCGGGAATCGAACTTCGGGCCACCAGATTGGCAGCCGAGCGCAAAAACCACTCGTCCAGCGAGGAACTTCACAGGAGAACAAATCACATTAATCCTTCCTAGATACAAATTCCGCCCCCCCCCTCCCCCCCCCCGCCTACTATTTTAACCCGATAGTATCCACCTCTCCGGCTTGTTTAGTAAAAGCCCGATAGGATGACCGTAAAAAACTTAAACAAAAGACTGTTTACATCGCAAAGATAAAGAACCCCAAGAAATATTAGTCCTCGATAACGACCCCTGAAAACCCTTGTGGGGTGACTAAATAGGAAAGATCCAAAATATTTGTTGCTTTATTACTTTAATTGCTTTAATTGCCACCATAAATTAATGTAACTTTTTTTTTTCCTGTGACTTTTTTCTTAACCAAAATTGTGACTTTTTTCTGCGACTTGTTTTTCCTTTTATTTTATTACCAGACACCGAAATTTGTAGAGAATTTTTCGTTAGTTTTTTGTGCTAAAGCTATACAGTCATTTTCTCAAGTTCTTCTTTGTATGCTGTAAAGACATTTTCCAGAGATATTTGTCTTAGAATTATAAACCAGCTTTCCTGAGATCTTTGTCCTTGAGCTATAGAATATTCAACGCCAGTTTTCCGACTCCTGTACCTTTCAATGATAAATCGCAGTGGGAACCGCTTCTCCATATTTCTGTATTTCTCGTTTGCGAGGAAAACTTCTTTCATAAGTTTTCTGTTATTAAAAACGTTCGCCGTGAAAAGCGTTGCTTCCTTTGTTGTCCCCTCTACTTCTTAATAATAAATCAGTACGAAAAGGATACTCGACAAAAAGGAGTATTGTCGTAATTGTTTGTCCTGAAAATACTATGTACTTCAATTAGGGGTATTTCTTCTTGATTATTAATAAATGGTAACGAGGAAAAAGTTCAGTTACTTTTTTCTCTCGGAGTGGTGCACTAACTGGCAAATATTATTATTATTATTATTTTTTTTTTTTTTTTTGTTTTTTTTTTTTTTTTTTTTTTTTTTCTTTTTTTTTTTTTTTTTTTTTTTTTTTTTTTTTTTGCTCTATCACAGTCCTCCAATTCGACTGGGTGGTATTTATAGTGTGGGGTTCCGGGTTGCATCCTGCCTCCTTAGGAGTCCATCACTTTTCTTACTATGGGTGTCCGTTTTCTAGGATCACACTTTCTGTATGAGTCCTGGAGCTACTTCAGCCTCTAGTTTTTCTAGATTCCTTTTCAGGCATCTTGGGATCGTGCCTAGTGCTCCTATGATTATGGGTACGATTTCCACTGGCATATCCCATATCCTTCTTATTTCTATTTTCAGATCTTGATACTTATCCATTTTTTTCCCTTTCTTCTCTTCAAACTCTGGTGTCCCATGGTATTGCGACATCAATGAGTGATACTTTCTTCTTGACTTTGTCAATAAACGTCACGTCTGGTCTGTTTGCACGTATCACCCTTTACGTTCTGATACCATAGTCCCAGAGGATCTTTGCCTGATCGTTTTCTATCACTCCTTCAGGTTGGTGCTCGAGTACCACTTATTACTGCAAGGTAGCTGATGTTTCTTGCACAGGCTCCAGTGGAGGGCTTTTGCCACTGAATCATGCCTCTTTTTATTGTATGGTTCTGTGCAAGTGCCGGGCATCGCTTGCTATGTGGTTTATGGTTTCATTTTTCGTATTGCACTTCCTACATATGGGAGAGATGTTATTTCCTGTCTATCGTTCTTTGAACATATTATTATTATTATTATTATTATTATTATTATTATTATTATTATTTTGGTAGAAGACCCTCTTTTAGGCAAATACTGTTAAAAAGGATGGCAGAATTAAGCGAGTGATTTTTATATATTGTTTTTTTTTCATATTTTCCTTACAATTCGCTTCTCAGTTACTCAGAAACATCGGCTGAGCCTGAGAAGCGAATTGTAAGGAAAATAGAAAAAACAATATGTAAAATCAACTCGCTTAATTCTGCCATCCTTTTTAACAGTATTATTATTATTATTATTATTATTATTATTTATTATTATTATTATTATTATTATACATATCATTATGCCGTTGAGCTTATACAAATTACCATTTTATCAATGAACGGTAAGATTATTATTATTATTATTATTATTATTATTATTATTATTATTATTATTATTATTATTATTATTATTATTCCATTGAGCTTTTACAAACTGCCATTTTATAAATAAAGAAAATGCCTCAGAGGTTCTTCTGTAAGATATCATTATTATTATTATTATTATTATTATTATTATTATTATTATTATTATTATTATTATTATTATTAATTTCCAAATATGAAGAAAAGGAAAAATGCAGAGGAGTAGATAGACAAATACATATGAATTAACAAAGCATGATTAAGCACCCATAATTAACATAATTCATAACAATGACCCTACGCAACATATAACAAATAACAACAAGCGAAATAACTAACTTAAGATGCTAATATGCAAATGCGCCATCCTAAGCTCTTCGTTTTTAAATAAAGTAACGCGAAAGGGCGGTTTCCTTTCCTCGGACCGAGGGAGGTATAGTAGTATTTACGGCCCACTCCGCAATTGGTTACGGAATGCGTGTGGGTGTTATGGTTTGTATTTAGGCAGCTTATACTGCAATAACGCTTTTGGATCTTTATGCCGACGTTTCCGGGAATTTTGTGTATTTCTTTCTTTGAGAAGCTTTCTGTTATTATTTGACTCGACAACTTACTCATTGTGGCCGTGTTGAAAAAAATATCGGCCTGCCGCAGATGACTTGATGGCCTCTAAACCATTGAAATGTGTCCTCCTATATACTATATATATTATATAATAATATATAGATATTATCTATATTATATATATATATTATAATATTATATATAAAATATATAATATATATATATATATCTAATATATATATATATATACTATATATATAGAGCCACATTTCAATGGTTCAGAAACAAGCAAGTCATCTCTGTCAAGCCGATATTTTTTAACACTAGTCACAGTTAGAGTGCATATATCTATATGTGTATGTATAACATATATACACGTTATATATGTAGAAATATATATATACCAATATATATATATATATATATATATATATATATATATATATATCATACATATATATATATATATATATATATATATATATATATATATATATATATATATATATATATATAGTATATCGCTTGGTAAAGGGGCTTCAAATGCTTGCTTATAACCCCTGTCAGCGACGACCAATTAGACGATAAAGTGGAAACGCGTATAGTTTTTGCTAATTGCAAATAAGGTCAAGTAGGATGTTGCATTCCCGCTTTCAAATTTCCCCAAATAATACAGATGATTTTAGCAATGACTGAGCTGCACCAATTATGTTTTGCTGGTCAGACTTCAGTCAGGTGAGTGAAGGCCTCGTAAAAAAAAAAAAAAACGTGTTATTAATTAGGGGTGAGCTAATTACGAAAACTGATAATTGAAAATTTTTCCATCATAAAATGAAGAGCGTGAAATATGAACAAGCCTTCCAGAGCTGGGTCGGGTAAACAGGTTTTAATATCAGAGGAATGCGGACCGGGGTTAAGCAGTGAAATAATTATTTTAGAAAGTAAAAAGGGAATGAAAAACAAGAAGTTATTAGGGCGATGCGTATAAAAAAAAAAAGTGCATTGATTTCGCAGGGAATTGCACTTTTGCTCTGGCTCCTGTGGTGGTTCTGAATCCGATATTAAATCAAAATTGATGGGACACATCAGAGAGAGAGAGAGAGAGAGAGAGAGAGAGAGAGAGAGAGAGAGAGATTACCATGAAAACAGGAGGGAAACATGGGGAAGGAGAAAGCTGAGAAATAACTTTTAGAGCTGACAGAGATTAAAGTGTACAGACAAAGCTTGACATAAAGAAAGAGACACAGACAGTCAGACAGACAGTGAGAAGTGGTTGTTATAATAGGAGAGAGAAAACAGATAGATAGATAGATAGATAGATAGGTTGAGGGACAGAGAGTCTAGAAAATATTCCCGATTTTATGGTCTCATTAAATCATCATAGATTAAACACCCATTTAGCCTCAATAGCTGCCTCTCATCAGGCAGTAAATGCGCATTCCGAGTGAACAGTTCTAATTGATTTCCAAGGAATTATGAAGTAAATATTTTCTGGCGTTTTCATCGATTTGTTACGTTTCATACACTGGCATAGAACCATTGTTTTATTTTTCTTTTATTCTTTTTAAGTTCTTGCGGGATCCTTTATTTTATTTTATTTTTTTATTTCACTTAATGAGAAAATAATTACCTGGCTTATCTTTTAACGAACATTATATTGTAGGTTCTTTGGTTATGCCGTCAACATTGCCGTCTAATTAGGGACGACAAGCCGGCCGGTAAACTATTGACATGGTTGAGGGTTAGAATTCTTATCTCGGAATTCTCTTATTAACCTGGGGAATCTCTCTCTCTCTCTCTCTCTCTCTCTCTCTCTCTCTCTTACACACACATCCACACACACACACACACACACACACACTCATATGAACAACAGAAAGTTTCCAAAGGTTTTTGGGCACATTTCCATTAATCACGTCTCCAGCGATAAAGTCTCTTAAAGAAAGCGAACGAATGCCAAAATTTTGGATGATGGAGCCAAGATGAGATATGAAGGAAAAGGGGAAACTCATTCCTAGACTTATTTCTCTTCTGTAAGAAACCAGCGCCGTTCTGAAATTCTCGAATATTTTTATTTTTTACTTCCTATTATTTAACTTCTATCTAGGATACCTCCCACTGTGCAGAAATTCATTTTGAACTTCCTTATTTTTTTATGGAAACTGTTACTGTTCTTTAGATAAAATCCCTCTGCTTTTAATCGTTCACGAGTATATATCTGTCAATTTCTTATGAGATTATGTCAGTGCTTTTAGGTATTTCAAGCAAGTCTTACCGACCTGAATTTCTTATTTTACCTTATGATGAGTTTCAGTGACTATACATACACACACACACATATATATATATATATATATATATATATATATATATATATATATATATATATATATATATATATATATACATATATATATATATATATATATATATATATATATATATATATATATATATATGTGTGTGTGTGTGTGTGTGTGTGTGTGTGTGCAAACGCAAAACGCAAAAGCGTTTGACTACATGACATTTATTCAAAGGCGACGTTTCACATCACATGGATGTATTTTCAAGGCTTGAAAGCAGGTAATAACACTGATATAATAATTGTATACATTCTCCCTCAAATTGATACAAAAAACTATAAAAAATACAAGAAAAATAAAAGGATACAAAAATATATTTGAACAGCTTTTATATCATTTGAGAAAAAAATGTGATTTCGATTTATCCATTGTGGATTGTGGTGCACATGCACTCATCAATGGCTTGACTGCACAATTACGTAATCTTATTAAATATATAATATATATATATATATATATTATATTATATTATATATTATATATTATACGTAACTGTGCAGTCAGCCATTGTTGAGTGCATGTGCACCACATCCAACAATGGATAAATCGAAATCACATTTTTTCTCAAATGATATAAAAGCTGTTCAAATATATTTTTGTATCCTTTTATTTTTCTTGTATTTTTATAGTTTTTGTATCAATTGAGGGAGAATGTATACAATTATTTATATCAGTGTTATTACCTGCTTTCAAGCCTTGAAAATACATCATGTGATGTGAAACGTCCCGCCTTTTGATAAATGTCATGTAGTCAAACGCTTTTCGTTTGCGTGCACACACACACACACACACACACACACACACACACACACATATATATATATGTATATATATATATATATATGAATATATATATATATTGTTACGAAGTGCCAAGTATCTGGTTACCATGCATCAAATATTACCTCACCAAAAGCCAGACACCTGAACCCTCATAACACATTTAAACGACTGAATACACTAAAGGCAACAGTGATCCCTTAACACTTACCAGTATTGCAGAAAATCAGACTAAGTTCATCAAAACAGGTGTGAGGTAATCTTGTAAGTAGTTAAATTAATCAAAGGGCATCACTCCATCAACAACTTTCAAAACTCTAAGTATTTCCCTGATTTCAGAAGTCTAAGTACTTCCCTGGTTCTAAGTCACTTCAATTAAATTGAAGGAAAGCAAATCAATTACCACTCTATGTTTCTACCTAACATGGATTATAATCATATAAGTGAAATTCACAATATCAGGGAAAATTACTGTTACTTTTGAAAACAAAGTAAAGTTTAATTAATTCTTGAATCAAATTAAGTAAAATTAAATCAAAATTAATTTATCATAAAATTCAAAGAAAAATAATTCAATCAAAATTCAAAAGTGTTAGGCAATAATTGAAAATTTGAAAATTAATTCACAAGTGCTAAACAACAATAAAACTTGAAAAGAATTCTAAGTAAATGCAAATAAGTTCACAAGTGTTAAATTTAATTAAATGTGCAATGATAAAGCAATGAAAATAACTAAGCAATTAAATGGTGAATGCAAATGAAAATATAAAACAAAAAGACACACTTCAATAAGAAAAATGAATAAATGCACAAACAATGGAACAGACACAAACACAAAAAATATCAGAATGATAAAGTGTAAATCTTTTTCATTCAAAACACTAACCAACAGTTTTTACCAAACCTTCGTAACAGACAACAGTTCCTATCAATTATTAATTAAACACACTCCCTATCCATTATTAGTTATTCACTGTTCCTAACAATATTAGTTGCAACTAATAAAATATAACACACTTTACCTTTTTTGGTATACCACTTCTTTTCTTCTCTTGTAAATTACACTTTCACAAAAAAAAAACAAGGCGCCGTTACAAAATGTTTTTGTTCAGATTCCACAAAAGAAATTAAATAAACTAAATAAATTCTAAGAAATATCAAATATACAATTCCACAATATGAGTGACCAAATTTACGTTACGTTAATTTAATCTCGATGTCGAGTGAGAGAGAGAGAGAGCGAGAGAGAGAGAGGGAGAATCTAACTGCTCGAGGTCTTAAGATCGAATGAAAATCTCTTCCTTTATGGAAATGACAGAGCAGATGTCTCAAAACGTTCTAGGCACGAAAGCTTCTCGAAAGTTCTGAAATCTGACGCAATCTTACACCCACAATGTGCAACATCCACGTGGGTACTTGACAAAGATATACGCGTACAAGACAAGACTGCTCAACAGATACGTACCCGATTGAAATGGAGGTAAACGATAATTAAAGGGGGGGGGGGGGGGGGGGGGGGGGGGGGGGGCGATTGAACATGTTTTTTTGATGACCACGTAAAAAGAGTCGAGCTCATTATCAAACGCGCTGACAGAGCAGGGACGCAAACGGATCTCGCAGACTCTAATTTCAAAGTGCTGACATAAAAGTTAAAAACATTGCAGCTTGAAAAGACAAGGATCTCTCTCTTTACGTTAGATATATATTTTTTTTACATGACGTTAATGTGAAATCTGAACACACATTTTAAAACATCCTATTCTAAGCTATCTAGGAATCTGAAAAAATGTTACACAATCTACAAGACATTTCAAAGAGGGGAAAACATGCATTTTGAAAGTAGCAATATATAATATACCTCCCCCCAGAAGATTTTTTTATCACGGTGTTGAATCCAACGATTCGCAACGAGATAAATAATCAGCAACTACATTGTTTTTGCCACTAATGTGCTGCACTCTTAAGTTATACTGTTGCAGGCACAAAGAACCACCTGGTCAGTCTTTGATTATGGTTTTTTCATTTTCTGGATAAATGACCAGTGGATTGTGATCAGAAAACACTACAATTTCTTCATTCCTAGGTCTATTCACATACACTTCAAATTTTCAATGCGGTGATTAAGGCTAAAGTTTCCTTCTCAATTGTCGAAATATACTTTCTGATGTTTTTCAATTTTGTAGACATGAAGCATACAGGATGGTAGATATTATTTTCATCTTCTTGAAGTAGAACAGCTCCAACACCACAGTCTGACGCATCAACTTGTATCACAAATTTCTTGTCGAAGTCTGGAGAGCTTGAAGTACTGGTCTTGAAGTTAAAATGGCTTTTTACCTTCTCAAAGGATTCTTGACACTCTGGAGTCCAAATAAACTTAGCTTTGGGACTAGTCAAGTCTGTCAAGGGAGCTACTACGGCTGAGAAATTTGGGCAAAAACGACGATAGAAACCAGCCATGCCTAAAAAATCTCTGTAGCTGCTTCCTGGTAGTAGGTGGGGTTAGCCTTACGGATACCTTCTACATTAGCATTTACTGGAGCAAGAAGGCCTTTCCCAACTTCAAACCCAAGATACTGTACAGTTGCCTTCCCAACTCACTCTTCTCTAAGTTGATTGTTAATTCCTGCTTCTTGTAGTTTCTTGAAAACTTTCTTCAGAATCTTCAGATGTTCTTCCCACGTTGTAGAGTAAATCACGATGTCATCTAGGTATACACCTACTCCTTCTATTGATCCTAACAGTTGATCCATCATCGTTTGAAAATGTTGCGGGTGCAATTCATCAGACCAAACGGCAGAACAGTATACTGTATAGTCCAAAAAGAGTAATAAAAGCTTGACAGCAGCTTCGCATTCTCATCTAAGGGAATTTGATAATATCCTTTCAACAAGTCTATCTTGGAAAACAAACTTGGCTTGCCCAATATTATCAAGTAACTGATCTATAAGAGGCAAAGGATAATTATCAGCCACACTGATGGAATATTCAGCTTTCCTATAATCAGACACATCCTTAAATGAACCATCTGGTTTCTCACTAACAACAGCATGGAGAACTGAAGTGACTTGAACTGGGGTTGCTGTAAGTGGGCCACTGTTTCTGCTATTCATTTTGCACAAATACTCAACTTCTTTCTTCAAAACATCTCGATGATACGTGATAAGCGATAGGCTCTTTGCTTGAAAGGTTTTCCATCTTCTTGAATCTTGATTTCATGCTTGGTCAGATCAGTACGTCTGGAGCACATCTGAAAAAATTTCTGGAAAACTTCTAATTACGTCACTTAAGTCTTCACCTTGTTCAACACTCAGATGTTTCAGTTTATCCTCCAAATTTTCCAAATTGAAGAATTATTCATCTTGCTTGCAGCTCCCAATTCGTAGCCATCATCGTCTTCTGTAGATAAAGTTGTCTGGGTTACTGACACAGTTTCAGTTTTAGTTTCTGAGAATAAGGTTTTCAAGAGGTTCACATGTATCTTCCTTTGTCTCTTCTTCCTTTTTTTTTTTTCTTTTCTTTCTGGTGTTTCAATCACATAAAGTTCTATCACTTAACTTCTGAATTATCTTGTAAGGACCAATTGAAATTTTATTAGTGAGGGGAAATCTCTTGACAGGTAAGAACACTAACACTTGTTGACCAATACTAAAACTTCTTAGCTTAGCCTTAGCATCAAATCTCCTTTTCATTTTCTCTTGACTCATTTTCAAGTTTTCTAAAGAGAATTTTCTAATCTCTTTCAACCTCTTCCTTAAGTTCTTTACATACTCTGCTTGGTTTTCCTCTTGATTTTCTTCCCAATTTTCTGCAAGAATCTTCAACGGTCCTCTCACTTCTCTTCCAAAAATCATCTCATTAGGTGAACATCCCATACTTTCTTGATAAGCATTCCTAACTTCAAACAACATTAATGGTAAAACAACATCCCATTCTCTTCCTGACTCAGAACAATACTTTGTCAGCATACTTTTCATGTCTGGTGGAACCTTTTCCAAGGCACCTTGAGTTTCTGGATGATAGGCAGTGGATAACTGTTGTTTCACTCGGCCTAACAAATTCATCACATCCTGGAATAACGTTGAGTACAGTTGTTCCTCTGTCACTTTGTACTATTTCTGGTATACCAAACTTTGAGAAAAACTCCACAAGTTTTTCAGCAACTATCTTGGCAGATATGTTTCTAACAGGGATTGCTTCTGGATACCTTGTCACGGACACATTAATGTCAACAAATACTCATTTACCTTTCTTTGTTGTCTTCGGCAAATGGTCCAACCATATCTATAATCACTTTGCTAAAGGGGTTCTCCTCTAACTTCTATAGGTTGTAGGGGGGCGGGGCTTTCTTGATGGTTTCATTCGGTTTTCCAGCTATCTGGCAGGTATGACACTCGACAAACCTGCTAACATCTCTTGTGAAGTCCAGGCCGAGAAAAAATATTTCATGATCTTCTCCACAGTCTTCCTGATTCCCATATGTCCAGACTCATGAGCTACTGCAATCACTTGCTTTCTCAATGGATATGGAATCAAAATTTGATGATATTCGCCCCATACAGCATCTCCTGGTATATCTGTAGGTCTATACTTCCTCATCAGCAAACCTTCCTTCAGATAGTAACAGTAGGAGTTTGTTGCATCTCTTCTCGATCAACAACTCTGAAGAACAAATCAGTTAACGATGCATCCTTCTTCTGCAAGTCCATCAGCTTCTCTCTTGTCACTTGACCAACTTCAAGGGTTGAATTCTCAATATCTGCTAACTCAGCTACTGTAGTTTCACTACTGTCTTCAGCAAACACTTTGACTACTCGGAGTCTTTCAGGAACATCAGTCTTCTTCTTCGTCGTCGTCTTCTTCATCTTCTTGGGAAATCTCTTCTTTGGTCAGCACTATGGGAAACTTCACTTCCCTGGAATAATTCTTCTAAGCACAAAGTATCCTTCACTTGATCCTTCTTGGGTGTAGTAAATCCTCCAGTTTCGTTCACTTACAGTCGTAGTCCTCTTCATACTTCTGGTAGTTACACAAACTAGGAAACAGGTGGGGGGTTGGGGATTCTTCTCCAACTCTTCTGTAGGACTAATCCTCAATGGTTTGTCTGTCACTACAGGACAAGGAATAAATGGCACACCACCAACTTCATTCCCCAACAGAACATGTATACCTTCCACAGCCAATGAGTCCTTTACAGCAAAATCAACATTCCCTGTCACCAATTCACATGACAGGTGTAAGCGGCATATAGGAGTTACTTCCTCTCCTCCTATACCCTTCAAAATAACTGAATCTCCTGTGAGACTCTTCTCCAACTGAGGGTGAGAACCACGTACTACCACACTATGGTTACTCCCTGTATCACGTAATATCTTGACTGGTACCTGCATACTTCCTTCTTGAGTTGACAGCATACCCCTCATAGATATATGGCTTAAAAGCCTCCACACTGCTTAACCACTCACTGCTTGAGGTAACATTTCCACTGGTTGCTAAACATTTCAGCTTGTTTAGTTTCATTCTTCTCTGGAGTCTGATTCTTTTCCCACACTGCTCTTGACTACAACTGGT
The DNA here is from genome assembly GCF_015104395.2 of Macrobrachium nipponense. Lineage (NCBI taxonomy): Eukaryota > Metazoa > Arthropoda > Malacostraca > Decapoda > Palaemonidae > Macrobrachium > Macrobrachium nipponense. Next base: position 44,314,984 of record NC_087201.1, read on the forward strand.
TTTGACTGCTGTGATTCCGGTAACACTCTTGACTGTAGTGTCCTACTCTTCCACACTTGAAACAGACAACATTAGGTTCTGTAACTGTCTTGAAAAACTGGATGAGGATTTCACATTAATTTGCTGAGCTGTATTTCCTTGTGTACTCTTAGTAGTATCACTTGAATGTTTCCCATTAAATTTGTTCCTGTTATTTGGATAAGACTTAAAAACCTGGGCGTTGTTGACTCTGGTACTTGACATTGTAATTACGTTTGCTACTGATTATATTGTAATCTTCACTAAGTGTAGCGGCTTTGTCAAGTTTCTTCACTTCTCTCTCTCTTAAATAAGCTCTTATATGTTCAGGAATTCCCTTAAGATACTGTTCAAGAACAAGTAACTCTTCTAAACTCATCAAAAGTTTTAACTTTAGCAGCTTCTACCCAACGTTTGAAACACCTTCTCACTTTGTAAGCATAATCTAAGAAGGTTCCCTTCTCATCTTTTCTTAAATTTCTGAATCTCTCATTGTAGTACTCTGGGGTCATCTGGTAACTTGTAGCACACTGTGTTTAAGTACCTTGTAGTCTTTACCACTGATCAGCTGTTAAGGCTAGATAAGCACTTTCTCCCTTACCAATCAAGACACTTTGTAGCAAAACTGACCATTTATCCTCTGGCCATCCCATACCTGAAGCCACTTTCTCAAAGTGATCAAAAAAAAAACTCATCTGGAGCTTCTTCAGTAAACTTAGGGATTAACTTCTGTACTCTCACTACATCAAATACAGGGTCTTGATTACCTTGGTTAGGGTTAGACGGTGTTACAGGTAATGTGGATCTAGCTCTTATTAATTCCATTTCCCTTTCATGTCTTGAGATTTCTCTTTCCTCTTTTATTCTTTCTCTTTCCTCTTCTGCTGCTTTTTCTTCTTCTCTTTCTCTTCTTTCTTGTTTTTCCCTGTCTATTCTTTCTCTTTCAGCTTGCATTCTCTCTCTTTCAGCTTGCATTCTCTCTCTTTCAGCAAGCATTTTTAGCTTAATCAAATTCTCTTCTGCTTCAATGCGTCTAAGCTCTAACTCTGCATCACTTTTCTCTTTCTTTCTGCTTGCTTATTTATGAGATCAGCACGTGCTACATTCAACAACTCTTGAGCCAATTCTAACTCATCTTAACATCAGTTATTCTACCAGAGTTTATCAATGATTCCATAGCAATACATCTTATTTGTGCCTTTACCATACTAGTAGACACATAACCACCACATGCCTCTGCTAAAGCGCTCCACTGCGCTCAGACAGAGTGGTTTCAGACAAAACTTGGACGGAAGGAGCTGCTAAAAATTCCTTGAACATTGAACTGAGCCATTTTCTCTAAGTTATCAATTTACAATTCAATACAATAAATGCAAAACAAAACTATATGGTCACTCTCCTAACAATATATTCCTAATACCACCAGTATATTCTAGAGTGATAATGAAATCTGCTTTCCCGGGTCTCTGGGCACCATTAAACAATGTTACGAAGTGCCAAGTATCTGGGTTACCATGCATCAAATATTACCTCACCAAAAGCCAGACACCTGAACCCTCATAACACATTTAAACGACTGAATACACTAAAGGCAACAGTGATCCCTTAACACTTACCAGTATTGCAGAAAATCAGACTAAGTTCATCAAAACAGGTGTGAGGTAATCTTGTAAGTAGTTAAATTAATCAAAGGGCATCACTCCATCAACAACTTTCAAAACTCTAAGTATTTCCCTGATTTCAGAAGTCTAAGTACTTCCCTGGTTCTAAGTCACTTCAATTAAAATTGAAGGAAAGCAAATCAATTACCACTCTATGTTTCTACCTAACATGAATATAATCATAATTATATATATTTATACTGGTGTAGATAAAGAAAACACTTATAAAAATTTTAAATACAAAATTATTATTAAATTCAAAATTTATAAGTGAAATTCACAATATCAGGGAAAATTACTGTACTTTGAAACAAAGTAAAGTTTAATTAATTCTTGAATCAAATTAAGTAAAATTAAATCAAAATTAAAATTTTTTATCATAAAATTCAAGAAAAGTAATTCAATCAAAATTCAAAAGTGTTAGGCAATAATGAAAATTTGAAATTAATTCACAAGTGCTAAACAACAATAAACTTGAAAACGAATTCTAAGTAAATGCAAAATAAGTCACAAGTGTTAAATTTAATTAAATGTGCAATGATAAAGCAATGAAATAACTAAGCCAATTAAATGGTGAATGCAAATGAAAATATAAAACAAAAGACACACTTCAATAAGAAAATGAATAAATGCACAAACAATGGAACAGACACAAACACAAAAAATATCAGCAATGTATAAAAGTGTAAATCTTTTTCATTCAAAAACACTAACCAACAGTTTTTACCAAACCTTCGTAACAGACAACAGTTCCTATCAATTATTAATTAAACACACTCCCTATCCATTATTAGTTATTCACTGTTCCTACAATTATTAGTTGCAACTAATAAAATATACACACTTTACCTTTTTTGGTATACCAACTTCTTTTCTCTCTTGTAAATTACACTTTCACAAAAAAAACAAGGCGCCGTTACGAAATGTTTGTTCAGATTCCACAAAAGAAATTAAATAAACTAAATAAATTCTAAGAAATATCAAATATACAATTCTCACAATATGAGTGACCAAATTTACGTTACGTTAATTTAATCTCGATGTCGAGTGAGAGAGAGAGAGAGCGAGAGAGAGAGAGGGAGATCTAACTGCCTCGAGGTCTTAAGATCGAATGAAAATCTCTTCCTTTATGGAAATGACAGAGCAGATGTCTCAAAACGTTCTAGGCACGAAAGCTTCTCGAAAGTTCTGAAATCTGACGCAATCTACACCCACAATGTGCAACATCCACGTGGGACTTGACAAAGTATACGCGTACAAGACAAGACTGCTCAACAGATACGTACCCGATTGAAACGGAGGGTAAACGATAATTAAGATTGACATGTTTTTGATGACCACGTAAAAAGAGTCGAGCTCATATCAAACGCGCTGACAGAGAGGGACGCAAACGGATCTCGCAGACTCTAATTTCAAAGTGCTGACATAAAAGTTAAACATTTGCAGCTTTGAAAAGACAAGGATCTCTCTCTTTACGTTAGATATATATTTTTTTTTACATGACGTTAATGTGAAATCTGAACAACATTTTAAAAACATTCCTATTCTAAGCTATTCTAGGAATCTGAAAAAAAAATGTTACACAATCTACAAGACATTTCAAAGAGGGGAAAACATGCATTTTGAAAGTAGCAATATATAATAATATATATATATATATATATATATATATATATATATATATATATATAGATATAGATATGTATATATATATATATATATATACATATATATATATATATCATACAATAGATATATGAATATATATAGATAGATAGATAGATATATATATATATATATATAATATATATATATCCTATCATATATATATATATATATATATTATATAGCTATATAGATATTATATATATATATATATATATAATATATATCTATATAGATATATATATATATATATATATATATATATATCTATATAGATATGATATATATATATAAATATATATATCTATATATATATATATATATATATATATATATATATATATATTATACACACACATTCAGAAGAAATATATTTGTAAATATGTGTCTGTGTAAGTGTGTGTGTTTCAAGTTGTAACGTAGTTTGTTTTTATATGCATATCTTTCCCATTAATTATACGTATTCTATCAATTATAGACTGCATTAAATTAAAATTTCATTATCCTTTCTAATGTCCTCATCATCCAATTGTGGTCCGCAGCAACCTTGGTGATAGAGGTTGGCGCAACAGTTGAAGCTGAAACAAATTGAATATAAAAGATAACACTAATTATATGACTCATTATGTATTCAAAGGTGGTAGTGAGGGCAAGAGACCCCGACTCTCGGGAATAATTGAGATAAAATTCATATAGAGATAAGAGGGATACGAAGTTCAACACTATTGTTATAGATAGCTGCTGAATATTGTATAAAAAAAAGGAAAAATCTTTATTAAAGGCACAACAGTGCTTTTAGCCGGCCACAAGAGAAATCAAATTAATAATAATAATAATTAATAATAATAATAATAATAATAATAATAATAATAATAATAATAATAATAATAATATGCTAGAAGTTAACCCTCTTTAAGCATGTTTTATTAAATGTAATTGCTGCCTCAGCTGCAGCAATTACTTTTGATTTAATAATAATAATAATAATAATAATAATAATAATAATAATAATAATAATAATAATAATAATAATAATAATAATAATGTGTATCAAAAGAAATATTTTAAGGAAATCTAGTTTGATTTATAATATGTTAAAACGAAGCTAAGTAAACGAGAGAAACAGCGGTATTTATTTTTACTTTCGTAATCAAAAACAGTAGTGACAATTTAATAGCATAAAGTAAAGAAAAGTAATCTATTTTCCATTTCAAACTTGCAAAATTAATGAAGTACGCCAAGTAGACATTCAGCGATGTGTCCGTAAGGTGAATGGAATCTGGAGCATCACGCCCCGTGGTGGCTGCCTCTGATCCCCAAGGGCCAGGTAATCATTCACTCCCACCTTGACGTGTAACATGGCACATCTTGGTGCAACTGAGACTATTCGGAGGCCGATAGAAGCGGAATCTTCAGGCTTTTATACGACTCATGCCTGGGTAGGTCCAAAGCATCGGAGAGTATAAGACGTGGCTTTCGAAAACAAGTAAAAAAGGCGCCGAAGTCTCTTCGGCGCAATAGAGTTTTTTGAACAGCGTATAATCAAGGCCACCATAAATAGAAAAATCTTCGACGGTCTCGGTATAATGCTGTATGAGCCGCGACCCATGAAACTCTTAGCCCGCGTTGGTGACCTGCGTTGTTTCTTTGGCAGAAACACGATCAATCGATCATGGCTAACGTTAACCTAAATAAAATAAAAACTACTGTGAATAGAGGGTTGCAATTTGGTATGTTTGACGATTGGAGGATGGCATGATCCACCATACAGATTTGCAGCCCTCTAGCCTCAGTAGATCATAAGATCTGAGGGAGGACAGAAACAGTGCGGACTGACAGACAAAACCATCTCAATTGTTTTCTTTACAGAAAACTAAAAAAAGAAGGTTTCAGGAATGAGGATAATAGAGGAAGCGCTGGTAAGTGTGTTATTAGAAAGAACAGGAGAGAATAGCTGAATTACAGTTACAGATTCGGCTCACGTGCAGAGAGACATGAATGTGGAATACTTGTCCATGATACGCGATGATATCAAGAACAAGGATGCATACATGACCTCTGTTTAATCTTACAAGGTATCTCGTTCCTTCCCTGTCCATGTTACTCTAACGGCCTGTGAGATTTTATTTACGGTAGTGTCAATGCATATTCTTCTTCTTCTTCCTCTTCTTCATCTTCTTCTTCTTCCCCTTCTCAGTTTAATCCCTAGTCGGGAACGCTGCTCTTTAATGGAATAACATCAAGAACAAGGACTCATACATGAGGTTAACTTCCTCCTCCTAGGGAACCGGATACCTTGTAAGTTGAAACAGAGGTCATATATACATCGTTTTTTTTTTATACGATCGCGCATACTGTACAAGTAATCCAAACACACGAGTCGCATCCGTGACATTGTACTTCAGTTATACTCTCCTGTTCTTTCCAATAACCCCATTACCAGCTCTTCCTCTGCTCTCCTCCACTCCTATAGCCTTCCTTTTTTCGTATCTAACGCCTTTTCCTTCCCTCAATCTTCAGACCCGCTCAATTTTCCATCATTCTGCCATTCCTTATCTGACCAGACATGAGTCAGGTAAAGGCATAGATTTCCCTTCCGTCGACCTCCTAATACGACGTTTGTTGGCCAGAGCAGTGTCATGTTGGGCGTCAAAATGAGGATGAAAGATGACCTGGTCCTTCGGCTCTCTTTATCCTTATAGCTCAGAAGGGTTTGAAACGAAGTTTCATCTCTCGGTTACACTACATCCCTTTCATACCTCGATTTCTCTACTTTTAGTAGTCAAATGTGCTGAGGAATCGTCGAGCCCAACCCATATTACATGGTTGGTGATAGGCTTGAACTGATTAGTAGTAGGCGTTACTGGCTTTAACTATTCTCTGAGTGGGCAACGGTTCATAGAAATGAAGGTACTGGAGAAAGCGAACCATTCCTTGTACTGCCATGTACTGAAGTAGAATGAATTGGGAATCGCCTACCTACTGGCACTACCGCCAATGATTTACAGCACCTTATAGGACTAACAACGCGGTCCCATACATGAACATTATTTTCGTGAGAATTAAATCATTTCCTGTGTGTGTGTATGTGTGTCTGTGAGTGTGCGTGTGCGTGTGAGCGTTTTTCAGACTGAACATCGCAGGATGACATGATAGCGAATGATCGCCTTTCATTAATTTCTTTTCTCTATTTCTCTTCTTACTATGAATTTTCATAAAATACGTTTTACTAGAAAACTGGTGCTCTGCAGTCTTCATTTATCCGTAAAGCGAGGCTAGTATGTTGGATTTAATAACTTACTAACACCTATCTCGCTGTATTATACATTAGCTCATGAAATTTCATGTTATGAATACAGTGGACGAATAGAGAAATACATAAGATAACGGCAATAAAATAATCAACGTTAAAACTGATTGTACTTTCAATGATAATAGTCTTAAAGAAGTAACCTTAACTCGATATTTATATGTATATATATATCTATATATATATATATATATATATATATATATATATATATATATATATATATACGTATATATATATATATATATATATATATATATAGAGAGAGAGAGAGAGAGAGAGGAGAGAGAGAGCGAGAGAGAGAGAGAGAGAGAGATATGTATATGTATATATATACAAACATACACATATATAGTGTATATTAACAGCGGGCAAACCGAGTGGGGTCCTGTTGTGGTCGTTAAAGGATTTTGAATACTAATTGACTATGAACTTTTTCATAAAGACTCTTTATTATTTGAAATGTTTTATTCAATAATTTTAGCAGCAAACATATATACTTATTATTATATATATACGTATATGTGTGTATGTATGTATAAAATGTAAAATATTACCTGAACCATTTGAAATAATAAAGAGAGTTTTTAATGTAAATTTATGGTCAATTAGTATTTAAAATACTTGAACGCCCACAAGAGGACGCCCACTCGCCTTGCCCGCTGTCAATTAAATGTTATTTAATGGTTTTCTTCATGTAATTATGGCAAAGTAATCAACTGTGGTGTTTTATGATAGCGATGTAATGAAGAAGTTCTTTATGACATGAATCTCTGCCTTATGAAGTATAGTGATATTATATTTAGATATACTTCTTACTCTCTTTCTCTGTCTCTCTTTCTTTGGCTCTCTTTCTCTGGCTCTCCCTTTCTCATTTATGGCGAAAGAGGCAGTATATGCTCGCAACGAAAGCCAGAGGTTTCGGGTTCTCTTAAATATCTCGAAGTGCTGTTGACCTATTTAGTGTTTCTGGTGGTCCTTTGACTCTTATGGGTCGTCGTGTAAGAAAAACAATACCTGTTTATGATATAATATACTGTATATACATATTTATAGTATGTATATATATATGTATATATTTCTAATATATATATATATATATATATATATTTTATAATATATTATGTGTGTATTTATTAATATCAAGAGAGAGAGATGGAGAAGAAAGGAAAGAGAGGAGAGAGAGAGAAGAGAGAGGAGAGAGAGAGAGAGAGGAGAGGGGGGAGGAGAGGAGAGGGTTGTCGAGCCATCATTTTTTCGTCGAAGCATATTCATCTCCATTGGAGTATAGCCATTTATCTGATTTTATCTCTCTCTCTCTCTCTCTTCTCTCTCTCTCTCTCTTCTCTCTCTCTCGCTCTCTCTCTCTCTCTTCATCTCTCTCTCTCTCTCTCTTTCCTAAAAAAAGTTATTGGTTATCTGTTATCAGCAACAGAATTTTTTTTTTACCGTTTTTGTGGGTAATTAATATTCTCATCGTGCTTCTTTAAGCTTTCAAATTTATGGTGAAATATTGATATCATCGATGGAAACTCTACCTCGTTATTATCTGTGAAAAGCTACTTGAATTACAATGAGAGTTTAAATAAAGTTCTTAACAGTTGTTTTATTGGTAGTTTTGTCAACTTTCTTTTTATTCATTTTTTTCTTATTTTTTAGTTACTAATGGATCACAATTTAGACCTCTTCTTTATAGTTCACGAGTTCTCTATGCAATGGATTATCTTTGTAACGTAAAATATTCTTTTCAAAAAATTTTTTGCTTCTTCTCTAGGGTATTTCTTACTGGTTAGTGCTTTCACGAAAATAAAAGAGCAAATATATATATATATATATATATATATATATATATATATATATATATATATATATATTTATATCACTCATAAGTACCATTCATTCACTTTCATAGCGTGGAATCCGGTCTTTATCTGCATCCCTGAATAAGAAAAGTACGATAACATTTTTCTTGCAGTGACCGAACTAAGATTTGGGTATTAAGGGGTTTTCATACCCACTCGTCCATTCATACAAATAAGAATCAAACCATCTATTTATCGGACTGAATGAAAGTACTTTAATGATAAACACTGCAACGTGACGTCACAACGTCTAAAGTTATCGACGCAAGCAAAGGTATTTTCGGTATCCCTGCTATCTTCATGTTTTCTTCTTCGCCATAAAAGCGAATTTGAATAAATGCCTTAAACTCTACCACAGCAATTACCGTGTTTTTTCATGGGCCTTAGAATGAGGGGCATCACTGAAATTCCTCCTACTTTTTTAACGAATATAGGAATGAGAAAATCTGCCGAAATTCCTCGCTCAGTTGAATTCAACCTAATTAAAATTACTGTCAGGAACCAAGTCAGTTTTGTCCAGCTTTGTTTTCCAAGGTTTGTTGTTTATGGAAACTGACAAAGTAAACAATAAAAAGATATATAAGGCATAAAAAGACAGACATGAGAGTAGAGCGCAAGTTATTTTCACTCCAAGAGCAAAAGACAAATGATTGTTGTCCGAGTTTCTTAACGCAGTCTGATTTCTTTTCTTTTCGTTCCTTTCTTGTGGAGAATATTTCCCGACGCAGGAGGGGAGGGGAGGGGCGGGGGTGAAGTAGTAACACCTTCGCTATCAATTCTTGACACCTTTTTCAAGCATCTCATTCATGAACCTTTCACATTGAGCCGGTTTCTATATAGGATATTATATCAACTCTGAAAGGCTTTTCGAACATAGAAAATATTAATTTGGTCTACTTTATGTCAGGATTGGGAATATCGTAAGTAATCAAGAAAAATAAAGGTAACGCATACACCTGCATTATTAATAATGGGCTTTGGTGATAGTAATACTGAGAATAATAACAGAGAAAGAAATGATTATAAAGTTATAAACACTATTTAAAACTGATAATCTGACACTTTTTATTAAGAGGGTACTTGTAAATATTACTGAACAACGATAGAAGAAACCGGCTATGTGGCAGCAAGCGAGGGGCCCCTCTCCTAATATAAGGGCGGTAGTAAAGTTTTGAAGGGGTTAAAAGACCACCTAATGTGAGCCTCTGTATTCTGCAACCAACAGAGACGCGAATAAACAGCTCCTGTAAAGCAAACTATTTTATGACACTAGTTGAACTGAATAAATAAAAATTTTGATATTCTATCCAAATTTAGTTCAACCTCTTTTCGTCAAATTACGAATGAGACTTGAATTCAAATGAGGATATGAGACTAGAAAAGTTACACACAGAAACAAGTTATGCCTATGCGGTATCGGGTAATATTTCACACGTTTGTCATCTGCTACGGACCCTTCTTAGATCTCTCTCGTGTATGAAAGCAACTGCAAATCCCCACCTCCCCCACTCTCCCGTCTGGGTTGGTATTCCAATTATAAAGGAACTAATAAAGTCTATGCATATCTGTTTGTACCCGGAGTAACATTCCTCCAATGCCATCAACGGCGCCAAATGAACGTTCGGATTCACCTGTCCCAATGTAAGGCAAGAGTCGCTCAGTAGCAGCCCCGGCTGAATGCCTCGCCCGCGGCTCCGCAAGCCAAGGTTCCTTCTACCTTTGCCTGCCTCCTTTGACAGTCTTCGTTCAGAGCATGAAAATTCAAGAGGATCGTTACTTTATATTCTTTGTTGATTAGCTTGCATACCATGCTCACCGTGTAGGTGAAAATGAAGGGTCCTAACAACGTATTGGGAATAACGAAAGATGTATTTTTCACTCTGATATTGACGCATCTCTCATCTCTCGTTTCTATGTGCCACATAGACTTACTGGTTAAGTTAACGTCTTTTCGTTGTAACAATACCTAAATGAACGTATTCATCGTCTTATAGCTCTGGAGGCATACAACTTTCATGAAATATTAAAGTTAAGAGGATCTCCGTTGCAGTTGATAAGCGGTAGGGGATAGAAGGAGCTGCTCGCTGATTGGTGGACGAGGGCAGGTGTTACGGCAGTGTTGCCGACGAAGCAGCGTTGCAAAAACCCGTCCGAAGAAGATTACGAGGCTGGCTTTCTCTCTGGCGCTAATTTAAGGTTGCTCTGGACTGGAAACCGACAGAGAGCATCGCTTTTATCTGCACAAATCCCGTATATGGCAGAAAGTTCAAACGTGCGTCAAAATTGTTTATCTTGTTTTTAACTTTCCACATAAAAATCGACAGTTCTCAAATAATTTCAGCTGCTTGACATTTGAATGACCTCCAGCCAAAAGAGGGGTTTGGGGTGTGCCGCCCGTTCGGATGGAGTTCATGAGCACAGAAAAAAGGAAGGAGATAATTACAGCAGCAAATGGCACATCCTAATAATGATCCCATTTGGCCTCGATGCGCTTCCCTGAATAACGTGTCCTTATTTGAAAGCAATGAATGAACAATCACCCATTCTCTCTCTCTCTCTCTCTCTCTCTCTCTCTCTCTCTCTCTCTCTCTCTCTCTCTTGCCCTGGTGAGTGTCTCCTTCTCTTATTTCCATTCTTTACCACAGACCTTTCTTCCTACTTATATGTCGCTCTTTGAATTGGTATATGTGGAATACAATATATATATAATATATATAATATATATATATATAAATGTGTGTGTGTGTGTGTGTGTGCTCGTGTAAGCGAATGGCGGTGCTTCATCATTGCAAGCAATGCAAGCACATTCAAATAACATATGGTAATTTGCGTAAAAATATGTTCAAAATTATCCTCTCTCTCTCTCTCTCTCTCTCTTATACATATACGTGCCAGTATCTGCGGATGGGTAACTATGTAAAAGTTATATAAGTAGAGGCAAGTCATCCGCTAACCAAGAGAGGCACCATTATCATAATTTATACCGGCGATGTTAATGACATGTAATGAACTGGTCTTGAATAGCTTTTTTTTTTCTGAACAAAATCTCACCTGATTATATAGTCTCTATAATGTGTTTATATATATATATATATATATATATATATATATATATATATATATATATATATATATATGATGAAAATATATTAATTCTGAGGTAGAGCGAATTAGATATTAAAGGACAATTGTAGCTTAACGTGTATATATGAATCACGGTGATGTGATCAGACTCATATATGTATATATATATATAATATATATGTGTGTGTGTGTGTGTGTGTGTGCGTGTGTGTGTGTGTCTGTCTGTCTGTCTGTGTGTGTGTGTCTATGTATGCGCACATATAAGAGAGAGCGTTTGTGCATGCATGTACTCTCTTATTTCTGAAATTTATTACTGTACTATACATTTCTTTGTACAATGAATTCAGACTCGACACTTACGTGCACACAAATACACACTCACACACACATATGTATATACACACATACCTGTGTGCGCGAGGCTTATTGTCATATAAAAATATTTCGATAGATTTCGACATCTGAACTTGAAATGCATGTAGCAAAAAATAAAACTAAATTATATAGTACAGCTGAATTTGCTTAGCAAAGAGGACACTGTGAGAAAATTTTCCATGATTTATTTTCTTTATCTTAACAGTGCATACTCCTGGGAATGACAATGAGAGAGAGAGAGAGAGAGAGAGAGAGAGAGAGAGAGAGAGATAGAGCGGGAAGAAGGTAGTTATGGAAATAGAAAAACAGACAGGCAGAAAGGATAAAGGAGGGAGAAAGGGTGAGCAGCAGTAAGAGGGATTTACATATAGAGAAAGAGAAGGCGAAAAAGATATGAGAACGATGCGACAACGGTAGAATGAGAGGCGGAGAAAGTGAAAACTTATAATCAACGTTTGTTTTCTGTCATTGATTTTCACCCGTCGTATTACTCTCCTTTTGATTATTTACTTTTTTCTTAGACTACGAAGACTTCCTTATTATCTTAGACGTCTCAGTTATCGGTCCTTTGTGAATGAACATCTGAATAAAGTTAGATAAAATGGAATATATAATTTAGGCCAAAGACCAGACGCTGGGACCTCAAAATTCTTTAACGCTGAAGGAAAATTGATGGTAAGAGATAGGAAAGGTGTAACAGGTGAAAACCTGGCAGGTCCACTAAAAAACAATTGATCAGTGGACAGTAAAATGGAAGACAGAGAACACGAACAGAGGCACAGTAAAAGGGATGAAAAAGGTTGCAGCTAGGTGCCGGAGAGACGCTGCAAAGATGCTTAAGTAAATTAGCCTGCAGTGCGCCGCTCTTCAAGACGTATACATTTTCCTACAATTTTTCTTTTAATGATAAACAAAGGCTGATGCTTCGGCGTTTCTTCCACATCCTGGTTCACCTACTACTTTCTCCTATTGCATAGCGACGTATGTTATCATCAGTAATAGTAGTAGAAGTAGTAAACCTAGAGGAACCATTTCAATAATAAAGACAAATGTTTCCGTATCTTCTTCCACTCCTTATTTTTCTTTTTCTTGACAAATCTGGTGAAGGAGCCGATAGGCGGAATGAATATAGAAATACAAAAGTCTATAGACTATCCGGTGATAGCGGACATGTAAAAAAAATTAATAGCATAAACCAAGTTTGGAGTATTTCAGTGAGAAAATAATATTTTCAAACAACAACCCGTCCTGACACAAGACCAGCTTAATTTTGGAAGAGAACTGGAAGTAACTGGAAGCCAAACTCGCAGTACACTTCCTGGAAATGTGATTGTGTGTACTCTGGAAAGTTATGCATAAACAAAGCAATCCGCAAAAGGGAGTGCAAAAAAAATGCAACAAACCTGGTTGTGTCTCTCTCTCTCTCTCTCTCTCTCTCTCTCTCTCTCTCTCTCTCTCTCTCTCTGTTAATGAGATTGCAATAGGCTCATAGAACCTCAAATGGTCAACGGAAACAAAGATCGATTCTATACCGATGTCTCTGCTAAAGTAGTTCATTTTTCCCTATTCTCAATGGCGTGACTTTAACTCTTTTAAGGTAAACGACTTTCTTCTAAAGAACGTCACTTTTCTCAAGTACCGTACGCCATTTTCTCTCAATAGGGTACGACATGTTCTCTCTCTCTCTCTCTCTCCATCTATCACTCTCTTCCACTCTCTCTCGCTCTCGTCTCTCTCTCTCTCTCTCTTTCTTCTCTCTCTCTCTCTCTCTCTCTCTCTCTCTCTCTCTCTCTCTCTCTCTCTCTCTCTCCAGTTAAGTGGTTTAAAATCGAATATTCCTTGACACATCAGTTTTCTTCTCTATACTTCTCGTGTCCAATATTTTCTGTTTTACAAGATAACATTTGCACCTAGCCTGGTGATTTTTTCATAGTTCTTCTCTAATTTTTTTTTACCGATTAAGTGGGTCTCCAAATCATGGATAAGAAAGGCCTATTTATTTCTCCCAATACAACTTGCTTGATTGTAATTTTGAGAATCGGCCTATCATTGAAATTTCCTCTCTCTCACTCTCTCTTCTCTCTCTCTCTCTCTCTCTCTCTCTCTCTCTATATATATATATATATATAATATATATATATATATATATATGTGTGTGTGTGTGTGTGTGTGTGTGTGTGTGTGTGTGTGTGTGTGTGATGTGTGTGCGTATGTATCAATTCTTGGGAGACTGGATCTATTCTAACCCGCTTGCTTAAGGCTAAACCAGAAATGTTTCGATCATGCCATTAGAAAATGAAGAGTATTAATCATGTTTAATGAATATATATTATAAATAAAATAAAGTGAGAGAGAGAGAGAGAGAGAGAGAGAGAGAGAGGAGATGTGCAATGACTAAAAATTACTCGGTATCGCAACTGCTAATATCACTAACTCCGAACTGAGAGAGAGAGAGAGAGAGAGAGAGAGAGAGAGAGAGAGAGAGAGATGTTTCGTAACGGAGGAGAGGAATATTTCGTGCCTGTTGCTCAAGAGAGTCGCCAAGGAAGAAGAGCAGAAAGGAACGAAATCACTGCCAGTGGGGCGAATCACTTCGAAATTGATCCCTGTGTCATTAGGTGGTCGTTCACGGCAGTATCTAATCCTGTTGATTGGCAATCCTGACGTCACGCCTCGAGATGAATTATCTTCAGGTAATAATATTCCGCTCTTCACTGGACGGCTTCCTGGGGCCCCGCTCCGAATGTGTTCTTGCCATTATCGCTTCATTATTATTGAAATATTGCAGCCCGGGGGGACGTTCACTTCCAAAGTAGATTTATATAGTAGAATGTTTATTTTTAAATGATTGTAAAAAAAATCGATGGAAGAACTTCTTAAAAGAAGGTAGGTCATATAAATCATTGAAGAAGCTGATTAGAAACAATTGTCGGAGCAAGGTCAATGAGACTCGTGGGTCTGTGTGTGTGGAACAACCTAAAGCTCTTCGTCTCCCTTGTGAATGTTTTTTGAGATAATATACTACCTCAACGTATCCGGATACGTGTGATTGATAACGTAATAATGCTTACTTTAATGATGCTTACAGTTCAAACATATTCATGAATATTGAAATTGAAAATCGCAAAGGATTTAAAGGTCGCGATGAAGGTGAATGTGCCTGTCTCTCTTTCTACTCTGAGCCTGTAATTCAATTCGTTTCACTCTTCCCGTCTTTTCTGAGCTCGTGCATGGCAACTGGTTCCATTCTGTCTCATATAATTTAAATTTCCCCCTAAGCTAATGTCTATTATTTTCCTGATATTAATGTTAGTTTTCTGTAAGAGAAAACTGCTGAGATGGCTTTGTCTGTCTGTCCACACTTATCAGTCCGCACTTTTTCTGTCTGCCCTCAGATCTTAAAAACTACCAAGACTAGATGGCTGCAAATTGCTCTGTTGATCATCCACCCTACAATCATCAAACATGCCAAATTGCAGCCCTATAGCGTCTGGCAGCGATATAGAATAGGCCACCACCGGGCCGTGGTTGAAGTTTTATGGCCCCCGGATCATACAACATTATACTGAGACCACCGAAAGATAGATCTATTTTCGGTGCCTTGATTATATGCTGGACAGAAAACTCGATTGCTTCGGCCCATTTTTTACGTTTATAGTTTAATTTGATTAAGTGTCAAAATTTTAGTTTAATACTGTAGTAGTCATGGAGAGGAAATCCATTGATTGTTGCTGTGATCTGCTGCAGTTAAAATCTCGATAAAAATGTCCTCACTCGATACTCATGCAGTTGACCCGCATCGATGGCTATTAGGTTCGACAGAGACCCTCAGTAACTGTTCTGTCCCTGCTGCTGCCTCTCCATAGCTGAAGGTCCTCTGCATTGTGCAGATAAGAGAAGCAGGAAACATCCATCTAGGTATGAAGGCACGAGTGACGGCAAGAAGAATAAGACAATAATGGAGGGGAATTCTTTGTTGTCCTTTTTGTGAATTGGCCCAAGGTCCCGACTCTCTTGTTCATTGGTGCGCGACGCTACATTTGATCATCGTGATAAACCTGTTTGTGTTTTGTTTTATTGTGCCATTACTTAAGACTCAATATTTCTCTTTTGTGATTAACATTTTCTTCCTTGCTTTATCTTACTTACACGTTCCTCTTCTTTCATGTAGGTTATATTGTCTTCAGACATAACTTCTTTTTTTTTGAGGGGGAGGTTAATTGCTTATTTATATTCAGGTAAGCATGAACTTTTTTTTGCATTTGTATATTTGGCTATCGTTATCTGAATAGTTATCTCCCCCCCCAACCCCCCACAATCCCCACCTCCCTCTCTCTCTCTCTCTCTCTCTCTCTCTCTCTCTCTCTCTCTCTCTCAGACAATTTTTCTTGCTCAAGCCAAGCTATTTTGTTTCCCGTCTAACAAGCTGTAGGGAGCTATTAAATTTTCCCTCTAGTTAAATGCATCGATTTGTTTTCTCCCGTGCGTGCAAGTCTATGAATACGAAATAAATCATTATTTTTTTCCTCTCTCTCTTTTTGTTCTCTTAGATTTGTTGTTAAGAGCAGAAAGTCTAGTATCTCGAGGGTTGGTGGTAATACGTCAAACTCATAAATGGACGACCCATGTTCGACTTTCGAACGAGACGAGGAGATGGGGCAGATTGGCCCGTTCCCTAAAAGTCCACCGTACCTCCGATGATCTAAGGCCTAAGCTGTGGATTAGATTCCTAGGTGTTAGAGTGCAGCGAACTGCAGCTAGGATTGAGAGAGAGACAAAGAGAGAATTAGAGAGAAAACTAGACGTAATTATTCATTGTTCTATCCAAGGTCTACTGAGTACCTATAGACCTTGGTTCCGTCAAAATGTAAACCATCTAAACGGGAGGGACTCGACGGGGTAATCCTCAAACCACGGGAGTGAAAAATTCATAAGATAATCATAAAATAATCATCAGATCTCTCTCTCTCTCTCTCTCTCTCTCTCTCTCTCTCTCTCTCTCTCTCTCTCTCTCTCTCTCTCATAATTTTCCAAGTTCAAGCTCCATCGTCCTGTTTCCTCTCCTGCAAACTGCAAACAGATCGTCCCGATTCTTAAAACTCTGAACCCATTTACACTAAAATATTTGTCTTACTTCATGTTAGATACTAATACGAAGTGTCTGGAAAACATTTTCACGTTATCCATATTTCCATGTCGTTTTTTGATCAAAGTTATAATAGAAAATTTTTGTGTGCGCATTTACTTCATTTTCAAGTGAATGCATTCACGTTAACGTATGCGTATGTAGATCATATTTAAGAGCCGTATTCCATATATAGTTTTCTCTAAGTTTACAGGATCAGATTATCTTTTTTTTTCTTATTCTTTTTTTATATGATAACACCAAGAAATTAGTAAAAGAATGAAATTAAATTTTAGTTTAAAATGAATAAAGTCTTCGAAAATATAAGGATGATGTACTACTTATGTATTAGTGAAACACAATTTAAACTCGGATTGTTTCGTTGATGGTATAATCGAGAAACTACGAGAGAGACAGGCGGACAGACAGACAATTGAAATATATTCAAATATACAGGCATATGCCATTGTGTATATGTGCATGTATGTTTGGATAAATGTGGATGTGTTCCGTCTATCTGTCTCTGGACATGTCCGCATGTCTGGCGTTCTCCCCCTGACATCTATTTGCATGTTAAGCAGTGGCTCTGGCAACCTGGATTTAGTGTTAGTACCGGTCTATATGTATGTGGGGACACGCACACGCAGATAAATGCATATTTGTTCGACTCCCTCTATCCATTCGTTTACATAAACTTTTTTTTGGGGGGAGGTCAATTAAGGTCTCTCGAAGGGGGTGGGGGCTGTGGAGGGGGAGGGGGACACGACGAAATCTGCGTCGGACGATTGTTGACTTCTGCAGGACTAATGGTGGTTAGTTTTCTCGAAGTCCTAAACGAGTTTTGAAGTATCCGGAGGAGCAAATAGACAGCAAGGACCATAAATTCATGTTACGACTTTGTAAGAATTCATGATGCCTTCTGTAATTAGAGGTAATATGAACCCGTAGACTAATTACATAGCACCAGATAAGCGAGTTTCGGTAGATATGGTGTTTCTATTACTCATATGTTGGGTTTTATTTCATTTGTGGTCATTACAATTCACCCGTCAAACATATAAGGAAGCCTCATTTCTCACTGATTAAATTTACTCACAAACTAAAGCTATTGGGTAAATATGATTAATGTATATGAACTTCGTCTTGTATTTTAACTACTTTGGCCCACTGCATGGCATCCGAAGAATACTAAGCAACCAGATTTTGTAAAGAATGCAGCGAGGCCAAGTAAGAGAGATAAGGGAGGCAGGAGGGCGATCTTCTTTGGCGGCCTCCCACGAAGGTTGCTGATCAGCCATGAAAAGCCTGTCATTATTTCACCTTCGTCTGCATCTCCGCTGCAGGAGGCTTATCTACCCCATATATCTTTTCCTTATTAAAGACAAGAAACCCAAAATTGCCTTCCTTTCCGTGAAGCTGTCTTATCTGGACCCGCTGATCTGTAACTTTCTTCGGAGGGACCTAACCATTCGTCCTGCGTTCCTGCCCAGAGACACATTAATCCCCAAGTGTTTCGCCGACCTCGCCTCATCTCCTCAATCATTTCCCCGAGTCCCCGATTGGTTCTTTGATATTCCATCACAACCAATCATCCGGCCGCCTTATCTGACACCCATCGGGAAAAGAGAGAACCTTGTCGAATAAATGGTACGATTTCGGAGCCATTTTTTATGGGTAATGCTGGTCGAATCGACCCAAATGAGGACTTACCAGCCTCTGAGATGCGCGGGATTGAGGAACGTGGATTCTCTCATATAAGATCTTTCGGTGGTTATGATATCTTCTCGTTTGAAAATTGTTTTATTGAGTTTTACATCACTTTTTTTCATAGTAGGTACCTCTCTCTCTCTCTCTCTCTCTCTCTCTCTCTCTCTAGAGTTTCACATCACTCTCTCTTTTTTTCCTAGTCGGTACCTTTTTCATATCTCTCTCTCTCTCTCTCTCTCATTCTCTCTCTCTCTCTCTCTCTCTGGTAGGTAAAATTTTGTTAACTTTTAGACTGAGGGTTAAAGTGATGGTAAGCTGTTGAAATTTAATTTGTATCAAAATATGCCATTTGCGGAATGAAAATTAGATCTTTCGATGACTGTTATTGTTGTTATGATACCAAGTTACGAAATACAAAGGAGTAACTCAAATAATCACCATTTGGCCGCCAGAAATGAGAGAGTAAAAGTTTGAATAGAAAGTTCAAAAGCTATGCGGTATAATGTTTTAAGATAATTTTTGCATATTTACAATTTTGTTGCAGATTCACAACTTACCTAACTTTACTTGATTATTCACGTACGTGAATGTATTCAACGATACTTAGTTGGGTCTTGTATCCAAACAACGCTTTGAAATGAGATTAATAATGTCTGCATGGTTAGTTGGATAAAATACAAGCTGCTTGGACGAAAAAAAATGACGAGAATACTGTCAAGGTGGAGGTCAGTAGGTCTCTTTGGGAAAGTGATAGTTCATTAACAATAAATGATGACGGTTCTGCAACCTAGCACGCTTCCTTTCAGAATCCCAAGCATCATCCTTGCAGAATGAAGCGCTGTGTAAATACTTCATTCCAACCGGAGGCTCAGCTGGCAGCTCACAAAGGTTGAGTCGGTCGCTGCGACGGGATTTAGCAGGAAGTCCGTAAGAAGGTGTTCTCATGCACTTTTTTCTTCTTTAGATATAAATAATCTATCTGATTTCCTAATATTAACGTTGCTTCATTGTTTCGACACTTTCTTAGCCTGTCCAGTTCCTCTAATGTCTCCTGCGTTTGATGGTGATGGCAGTGATCATTGTAAGGAAGGGTTGAGTTCTATTTCCCTGTTAAATGCATCCCCTAATATCTTCTGAATTTGCTTCTGATTTTAACTGTGAGCAAATCATACAAAGACCGCCGCCAGTCCAGTCATTTTATGGAGTTATCATTCACGGATTCGCCTTGTGTTATATCCATTAAGATTTATCTTCTAATTGGAGCTTCTAGTTATGCTATAACTTCTCAGCTGCATGGAGGAGTTGAGCATTTTTTCTAGAAAATTAAAGTTTTCTTAACAAGATTCATAGGCAAACTCAGTTTTGGTTGTTAACTGTCATATTAGAGACAGAGCATTTCACTGATGTTCGAGGAAATGCTCTCGCTGATAAACAGGTCTGCATCTTTGGAAAGGAAAAGGTCTGATTTGACATGAAATTAGACTATGCGAGCTAAAGATTTGCTTCATTTAAAAAATGAATGCAGAGCTATCACCAGCATAAAAGACGGACTACTCTCAAATCTGCAGCTTTTTGGCATAGGAACAACAGTGACCTTTTTGCCCATGTTAGATGGCAGTGTCACTCACTTTCAAAAAAAAAAAAAAACAGTCCTTTTGGCTGGTGTGTTTTACAATAAGTAGAAACTGAGGATCATTATATCTTACTCCACATATTTTGATGCTTTACTGAAATTTCAATTCATTGGTCCATGTAAATCAAGAACATATACTTGACCTTAACTAATATGGAAGCGTTGACTACATAGTAGTTTTCTTTGTGTTTATGAGGACTACTGATTACTTAGCTCCCAAGATTCAATCTATTGATTGTCCATTGTTTACATTTTTAGAAGATTCAGTTTAGATTATCTAAGTTTCACAACAGAAAAATGCACTCTGATAAAAAAAAATAAAAAAGTATATCTTAATTTAACCAGACCACTGAACTGATTAACAGCTCTCCTAGGGCTGGCCCGAAGGATTATATTTTTATTCTACCTCTTAGGAACCTATTAGTTACCTAGCAACTGGACCTGCAGCTTATTGTAGGATCCGAGCTATATCGAAAAATGACTTTCTATCACTATAAATAGATTCCTCTGATTCCTTGTTGGCAGAGCGGGAGTGCACTCTGACTCTGTCTAGTTCATACCACACCAAAGGCTGTCTCTGATAGGCACAAAAATTTCATGGCAGTTACTGAGTTTTTCAGCAGCTAACAAGAATAACTGGATCATTTTATAAAGTTTTTATAATACAAGTGAGAGAGAGAGAGAGAGAGAGAGAGAGAGAGAGAGAGAGAGAGAGAGAGAGAAAATGGCTTCAATTTAAACATCAGTCCGTAACAGTAATGAAACTTCTGGCGAGCCATTTTCTGTCAGCCATTTTCATTCTTCAAAGGGACCATTCTAACGACCGTTATTGCTTTATCAGTTTGCTGACGCTGTCCCAGAATTAAATGTAAATAAGAAAGCACCGCAGTAGAAACGTTTACGCTTAACAAGCCGTTGCAAACACGCTCATAAAGTTGATAATATAAAAGTCTACGGTCAAATAACCGCTATTCGCTTCATTCCGCACCTGCACAGATATATCTATATATATAATATATATATATATATAGTATATATATATATATATATATATATATATATATATATTATATACATATATATTTGTGCATATTTGTAACCAGTGAGCGTATTTACATGCAAGCAACTCAATACCAAAATACATCCTGGAAAATAATGCTATATATATATATATATATATATATATATATATATATATATATATATATATATATATATATATACATATATATATATATAATATGTATATTTATATATATATATATATATATATATATATATATAGAGAGAGAGAGAGAGAGAGAGAG
>NC_087201.1:44339230-44386730 GCF_015104395.2 Macrobrachium nipponense
CGGTGCGTCCATTTCTTCTTCACCCCAATTCCCCTCACCCTCCCTACCTGACCCCTGCCTCCTTCAAGAATTGTGTTTTGGAATTCTGATTTATTCTTCCACTGGACATAAGGGCCTTTTTTGGGGGGTCAGGGGCTGCAGAAACATATATTTCCAGCTGTCTGGACCAAAATCCCGTATCCCATGTGGCTTAGAACGTTTGTTCGTGATATAAACAGATTTGTGTTTATAGCTGCTGGTGTCTCAACGTAAATTCCGTGTTGTAATATTGTTGCATACTATATGTTGATAGATCGTTAGACAAAGTGCTTGTGTAGGTGTCAGTGTGAATTTCTGTTTATATATGATATATACTTGCGGTAGAAGGCATGCTTCAATCTTATCAATAAACATGCAAGTTTATTGCAGTCAATTAATTCTTTATCTATGAAGTTCAATGCGTTATACATACATATATATATATATATATATATATATATATGTATGTATGTATGTATGTATGTATGTATATTTACTGATGTCATGTCAGTTTCGTGTGGAACAAATAATCTTATTTTTAATGTAGACATCTTTAGAGTAGTCATCTGCTGATTGCGCCAAACTGGAGCAGAAAAATAATGACGTCATAAGTGGAACACATTTCACTCTAATTATCCAGAGTTTGATCACAACTTGGTTGCACTCATCACCTTAACGGAATTCACATGCAAAACAGCGTATTTGCGAAGCATTTTCAGAAAAGGAACCCAGCCAGGAAGCAGCTTCTCAGAATCCTCTTTCGCCCACCATAAGATGCCTCTGGTCTGTCTTATCTTGCGCAGAGGAGTGAAAGCCAGACCATCCTGTCTTTCGAGGAATTTGTCCTCAAAACTTAAAAGAACTCGTTGGGTCAGTGACTCATTTTCAAACATTCCGTGATTATAAAAGAAAATCATTAAACTACCTTTCTGTTGATCAGAGGCGTCTTCTTCCTCGTGACACCATCTTGGTGCCGTTTTCCCCAATTACCTTCCCGGATTGCCGGTTTTCGGTAATAGGCCTGTCTTTTGCCTTCTACAGGCCTTTATATTCTTTGATTTTTTTTTTACCAACTTATTTTGAGTTTTACAGAGGCAGTGAAGCCGGAAAGGGGGACACTCAAATATTGAAGACGGAAAGGGGGGACACTCAAATATTACAGCGCACGAAACAAGTTCTACCACATCGGATCACAAATAGCTCAGCAGCTGAGCCTTTACTTAATATTGGCATATCTTTAAAGATGTTGTCTCCAGGATTCTCTTATGATAGTCTGAATGCTTTGTCTATCACAGTTAGTGGGGTTTGGTGTGTCTATTTGTAACCAGTGTGAATATTGATATGGGTCAAGCAACCTCATCCCAAAATACTCCTGGAAAATCTCTATAGCTACCTTCTATAAGGAGAAATGGATTATGATGAAAATAAAAAATCTATATACGTACATATATATATCTATATATATATATATATATATATATATATATATATATACTATATATCTCGATCATATAAATATTATAATAAAATATGTATGTAAGGAAGTATGGTGTGTGGTGGTGTGTGTGTGTTGCTTCTCTATGTATCCCCTACTTCAGATATCATAGTTTCGTTCCTTATCTCTCGATCATACTAATTATTCTCATTTTCTGTAACATGGCAGACAAAAAATTCTGAACATAGAGAATGTACGAAAACGACAATGTTCGCATCGAATCGAATCGAATCTGAATAAGCATTTATTATTCAAAGATTCCTTTGGACAGGTTTAGATAACTACTGTCGAAATTTTAAAAAAAACATAAGCTCATTATCTTCTTAGCTGGGTTTTGTACTTAATCCATTTATGGCTGCGGCAGAGGCGATTTTCCTGGATTACGCAATCAGTGACAATCTCTCGATGTGTCAGCTTCTTCTTTATGGTTTCGGAGGCTGGAATTTCGAGAAACAATCGGAGGGACTGCGAGGTTTAAGGGGGAGGGTGGGGATTGTAAGTCCTGCACTGAGATGCTGAACCTGAGAGAGAGAGAGAGAGAGAGAGAGAGAGAGAGAGAGAGAGAGAGAGAGAGAGAGAGAGAGAGAGTCCTTTTTTTGAAGATTTCATTTATAAATATACATATATATATGTTATATATATATATATATATATATATATATATATATACTATATATGTGTATATATATATATATATATATATATATATATATATATATATATATATATAATATTCAGTTGTATTCCATACCATCCCACATTAGAATCTATAGTCTACCCCCCTAAAGTTACTTGGTTTTAGTACACTTTTTCATATCCTAGCACCATTGGAAAAACTTTAATTTCATAATAGTCCGGAGAACAATGAAGGAGTCATATATAAGATCCCATGCAAGTGCGGTAGTTTTTATATAGGACAATCTGGGAAGACACTCGAAAAATGCATTTTCAAATCATAAATATAATATACGAACAAATAATACGATGCAATGTATGTGTTCATAGTAGTTTATGTAATGCACCGATTGA
Organism: Macrobrachium nipponense; assembly: GCF_015104395.2. NCBI lineage: Eukaryota > Metazoa > Arthropoda > Malacostraca > Decapoda > Palaemonidae > Macrobrachium > Macrobrachium nipponense. The sequence continues at coordinate 44,341,773 of NC_087201.1, forward strand.
CTGGCTCGGGTCAAAGATTTTGTTTAAGAGCACATGTTTTATTGAAAGAGATTTGATAGAGACAGCTTGCATTGTTCACAGCAAAGGAAAAAATTTTAATTTATCGCCTGGTTTGTATAAATTAGATCCTTTTACTTACATGTCATGAAACGTCAGTACAAATTGGGATAATGTTATCCATTAACTATCATATAGTCTAGGCTTGTTAATATGTACTGTATGTTATGCTGTTTCAAATGGATGTATTACCTCGTTAGATATTTTGGTATTTTTCATTTGCTCAACTGCTATTCTTGTTTTTATTGTTATTTTACTGCTGAATAGTTTGTAGCTCAAACTGCTAGTTTTTGGTAACTGTATGTTTAAAAAACATTTTAGGCCTTTCTTGGCACCGCATGCACTGTAAAACTTTATCTCTTTCCTTAATAAACGCTCCAAGAAGAGGTCCATTGGAGGACGAAAACTGTGGGGCATTTTCTGAGATATACTTTTTTTTTTCATTTTCCTATGTGGAATACAACTGAATTACTATATCTTCGTGCCTAAGAAGATACAAGTAATATATATATATATGTATATATATATATAATATATATATTTTATATCTAATATATATATATATATATATATATATTTGGTGTTGACGACACGAGTATACATTTTTGCCAAAATTTTTAATGAACTGACAAGCAATGTATTTAGCTCAAGAATTCACAGGTGTATTATACAGAATTGTGCTATAATACTTACATGACTGTCAAGCACTTTATAATGATATTGTAGCGTATTATGTGGCTTTTTCCTCCCTTTCTAAGGAACTTGTTCCTAGTATCAGACACGTTCTCATGTATGCCTACACTGCAGACTAATCAGTAGAGCGTCGAACCCTTTATGAACACTACGCCATCCCGCCTTGAATTCTTCCATCTGGTATTACCTCATATCCTGGACATAATTACCGTTCTTTTCCATAACCCCATCCACTCCATCTATCCAGTATTTTCTAGTTCTTCCTCCCCTCTTGCTCGTCAACAAATACAAAATCTAGAAACTTTTTACCAGATTCTTGATCGTCATTCTATTCACATAACCTCACTTAGTTCATCGTACTTATACTCACCGTCACCCTTTCAGTCCTGACTTTGCACGCACTTCGCAAGCAGCTGATCCTATCAGCTTCAAACTTTTTGCTTTCACTCGCTTCCAATATTTAAATTTACTTTCCTGAAATAGTGTGAGTTCAAAAATGTCTTCATGCTGAGGGACACAGCGCTTGACTCATGTTGCTAGGTCCATGGATCACTCCAGTCTAACCACCCACCAGACCACTCATAAGGGGTGGTACCACTCAGATGGATAGTGCCGTCAGTGCACCTCGTGCGGTGCACTGTAGGCGTTACTTAAGGTTCTTTGCAGCGTGCCTTCGGCCCTTAGCTGCAACCCCTTTCGTTTCTTTCACTGTACCTTCATTGATATTCTCTTTCTTTTCTTCTTGTTATACCTTTCAGATCTTTTCTGTCAATTTCCGTTTCAGCGCTGAATGAACTCAAAGGTCCCAGTGCTTGGACTTTGGCCCAAATTCTATATTCAAAAAAATTGAAATACATTGCATCAGGAACTTGATCCCTAAGGATTTGTCAAGAAACCAAGATAGTGCACCCTTGGGGTGTCATCGACACCAGAATATATACTATATATATATATATATATATATATATATATATATGATATGTATATATATATATATATATATATATATATATATATATAATCTGTGCTTCTGTTTATGGTTGTTACATGTAGTACGTATAAATTATTTGTATGTATATATGAATGCATTTCATGACCAGCTTCTCAATTAATGGCCATTTTTCTGAACAAGTTACTTACAATATGTAAAGGCAATAGGCTAATGAATGAAGTGAACCTGAAAGATCGTCGAAAAGCTTTGTTACGTATTGGAAATATGTCCGTTTATGTGAATACATTCAGGATCCTGCTCTGCTCCAAGGACAATTACAGATTTTCGTTCGACATCTTCTAAACAAGACCTATGGCTGCTCGCTGACAGACATCAGCCAAACAGACAAAAGAGACAGCCAGAAAAAGAGAGACAAGAGACGAGGGCAATCTGAGAGATAAACGAGACAGCTCCCATCCAAATCCTTCTTTTAGACGCAGGCATATCTAATTAAACCATTTCTCTTCACGGAGCCCCTCTTCTCTCTCTCTCTCTCTCTCTCTCTCTCTCTCTCTCTCCTGTCTTTGCAATAATGGAAGTCACTCCAGCCTCAAGATATATCTCGATCCTTTAATGCCGAAAACCACAGTCAGATCCTCTCAAGACTTCCCTTCGTCCCTACTAGTTTATCAGAACGGGATATCTTGGGAATCCTTCTTCGCAGGAGCTTGTGGATGTGGACTCCTTAGCCACGGGAGCCTTAGGATTCCAATCTTCTGTAGGATGTATAGCAGGGTTTTCCCTATGAGGAGTGTTAAGGGATTCCATTGCGATCTTGAAGTGGGTCCCCCTTCACGGCGTGGAATCCTGAGGCCTGTTGCTTTTGTGCTTAGGAAGGACTTCTCTTAGGGGACCAAAAGGGTTTCCTCACAGGACCTAGTGTCCTTAAATCTCCTCCCTCATTTAGGGCTTGGAGAGAATCATTTTTCCTTTTTTTCTTTAAACCGGGCTCTTATCCTTATCTTGTAACCATTATGAACATTACGCTTTGTTAATCATGTCCATATTTTTTCCTTAATATGAGACCCTACGGTCCAGAAGCCTTATTAGACCTACTTAAAGAGACAGATGAAAAAGCCCTCATAAAAAAAATGCTCTCTCTTCCTCTTCTTCTTCTCTCCTCTCCTCTCTCTCTCTCTCTCTCTCTCTCTCTCTCTCTCTCGGATGAATCCAGATAGATATTTAACTATATATATGTAAATATATGTGTGTGTATTCATTATACATACATATATATATATATATATATATATATATATATATATATATATATATATATATGTGTGTGTGTGTGTGTGTGTGTGTGGTGTGTGTGTGTATATATATGTATATGTATACTATGTATATATGCAGGTTAACATTCAGGATACTTTGCAAACATGTTTCAGTTCAACAAATCTTCCGAAACGTTTAAAAAAAAATCTGTGGATTTACTCAGCTAAAGTAGAATAACATCTCTTCCTAAATCATTCCAGTCGTTCTTTTCATTAAATAAAAATGCTGGAAACTGAAGTGAATTCGTTATGAATTTCCAGGCTTACAGAACCTCGCCAATGGAATGATATTTCCTATTTTCAATTTTCTTTTTATCTTTTAAATTCCTTTTGAATTACTGTGATCAGTGAATGTGTAAGCGAAATTTTACCTCCTTTTAACGGCTGATGATTCCTTAGATAACAGGAACCGTTTATAAAGTCCAAGGGCCAAATCTTTTACGCTCTTTTATTAATCAACTCTACTGACAAGTTCAGAGCAATTGCAAGACAACAACCTAAGTGAAATGTTGTAACATTTATATTGTTACTTTTTCTCGATATTTTACGAAAGGAAGAGAAAATGTGGTCATTTTTATTCTATTATTTTTCTCGTACCATTTCATAACACTTATTTTGGAGCAGTTGAATACGTTAACATTTTCCATAATAATAATTCTCTCTCTCTCTCTCTCTCTCTCTCTCTCTCTCTCTCTCTCTCTCTCATTATGAAAGAAATTTTCATTTAGGAATGAATGGATTTCGCACTCTTAATTTTCAAAGGTAATGTTCAGGGCAAATTTATACAAAAAAGTAATATGTATTTAGCCCAGGTGCATGTGGCTATATTGTATATATATATATATATATATATATATATATACATATATATATATATATATATGAAATAGTATATATCTATATAAATAATATAAAAACATATATACTATATATATATGTATATATATATATATATATAAAATAGTATATGTCTTCATATAATTATATATACATATGTACACATACACACACACACAAACATATATATACATATATATATATATATATATATATATATATATATATATATATAATAGTATGTATCTATAATATATATATAAAATAGATATATATATATATATATAATATATATATAGATATATATATATAGCCCAAAGCAAGAACTGCCAAAGGCACTAGAATGGTGGCACATAGAACCTTCAACCGCCCTATCCTAATGCATCATTTAATTATGAGAACAGCAAAGTTCCTCAAACACAATAAACAGATGATCAACACTGTATAAGCATAACACATTTAGGCCGAAAATCGTGAATCTTTGAACTCTTATTATGCTGGTCTTACCACAAAATTCGTGCGAAAATATATGCAATATCATAGGTTTCTAGGTGCCAGATAGCACCATCCAATGGAAACGACGATTCGACGCTTAAAATTCAACAACTATTAAAGGAACTGATACTTTATTACTAATTCCATCCCGGATGCAAACTCCCAAGATGTATACTAGTATTGCACCAGCCCCAGTTTTACTTCCCATGCCCCTAAGTTAGGTCAGCTCAGGCTGAGTTAGGTTAGGTTGAGGTAGGTTAGACTATTTTGAAGAACTATCCCATGGATTACAGGTAAATTGGGTGTGGGAAGCATAATGAGATTATTTTCAAGAAACTTCTTTGCTTAGTTTTTAAAATATCGCGTCCAGCTTTATTCAAGGAAGGTCTTGATCCAGTACTTGGTTACAGTTCTCAGATACTTCACAAAAATGCGAATGAATGTTAAATTTTATCTCAGTTATAATCTACCTTCTACTCTGGGATCTTTACTTTTTCAATGAAGAGCCGCATTGTGAGAGATAGAGAGGAACCAAAATAGAACATGAAAACACATGAAAATAACTGTGAAGTCAGATAAAGATGTGAATAATGAGAGAGAAAGAAAAAGAGGTATATATATATATATATCTATATATATATATAATATATTATATTATATATATAAATATAATATATATATATATATATATATATATATATATATATAGTATAATGAAAGAGTATGCTTCTGCCCCTTCCTCCCAGCAGCCACCTTTGGAAGAAGGCTGAGTGGTACACATTTGCTGTGTCCGGCTGTACATGAATCAAGAAAATGGGAGTGAGGTTAAAAACCTCACCAGTAATTCTTGATGAAATCGGAAGGCTGTAGCCTACCCTGACGCCAACTCCCCCAAACAGAAAAGTTGTCCGGTTGAAAAAGCTAGATGTGGACTTGTGCATGGATGCTAGCAGTCTGAGAATTGATTCCAGCTGCCACTCACCATTCGGTCAAACTACGAATAGGTTTTGCTTACAGCACCGATATATGTAAGGGCTGCTGCTGCCAACAGTGTAATTTTTCCTAGTTTCAGGAGTTTTATCTTGGCTACAATTAGAATGTGGAAATGTTTGCCTACTGGAATTGTGGAGTCTTCTCATCTCCAAATGTTTGAACTTGGAGCAAATACACTACTGTCCTGCTCTCCGCTGACGTCTCCTCATATACGTTTATTTTTTGCCTTTTCCTATAATCTCTCTCTCTCTCTCTCTCTCTCTCTCTCTCTCTCTTTCTAAGGCTGATTTCCCTTTAAAGCCTTTTAAGTTTAGTCTATCGACTCCGTCCATAAGGCTTTTCAGCTGAAGAATTAAAGCAAGAAAGAAAGGTGCCACTGTCAGCTAAGAGTAAGAAGTAAGAAAAAATCGCGTGGGGACAGCAACCTCATCCCTAGAAACTTGCTAAGACTCGGAAGACTTCTTCACTCTTCTGGAGACATCCACTTGAAGTTGAAAAAAATCGGTGTGGTAAAACGTTTCAGAAAATGCGTGCAGTATATGCAATATATGTCATCGTTACCTTACAGGGCTCTATAAATAGTAATCACAAGGGGAGAGATATTATGTCCTTTCACCTTTAAACATTTATTCGTTCGTATTATAAGAGCAACGTATTCGAAATTTCAAACGTTCATTTTTATCTCCTATTTTTACAGCAAGTTCCGAGTAATTGCGTTAAATACTGTGCTTGAAATATGAATTTTATGCTTGCCATATTTTTCTTCCCATTAATGAAAGTTGCACAACTCTACCGCGTTTTAATCACTTCTTCAGTCTATTAAAGAATTGCTTTGAAGCGGACAAAATGTTATTTCTTTTTAAACCATCTCTCTCTCTCTCTCTCTCTCTCTCTCTCTCTCTCTCTCTCTCAGATAAATCCGTATAAAGTCTAGCTTTGTCTGGTGAGTTTTAATATGACTGTTCTTACCAATTTATTTCTTTATCAGCATGCCCATCATCACTTGGTTCACAATGGCTCTCATATTAATTTTTTTTTTTTAATCCCAACCATTTCCTTATAACCTTTCAATCCTTCTATCTCTAAACCCTCCTTGCCAACTGCCACAACCCTCGTCAGTAATGTCGCTGTCTCCCTTTACGGCCACTTCTCGCACCTCCCACAAAAGCCACACTCAAACTCTATCTCAGTCCGTCATCAGCGCGGCCCTCTCTTCACTTCTTCCTATCTGGACGTCCGATCATCCGTTGATATTTTCGTACGGTGCTGCCATCTATCAGGAAGAGAGTTCGAGAGGCGGTCCTCTACTGAAGGCGCGCAGAGGATTATATATTTCGGGGTTGTTGTTGGTGAAATAAACCCAACTTTCTTGACGTGAAGCGGAATGGACGCGATTTGCGATGGGACTGAAAACAAAATAAGAATTTGGTGTGTCAGATTGATTCGCTGATTTCGTTTTTTGTGATGTCATCGAAAGTAATTTTTGAAACCTTGCACGCGTACGCACACATATATATAGGTATATATATATATATATATATATATATATATATATATATATATATATATATATATAAATGTATATGTATAACTTTTAGCGGTTTCCTCTAACAGAGGGTGGCTCTAGTGAAACAAGGTCTACAGAGTATATATTCTAGACCTTGTCTACAAATGTCTCATCCCTTCGAATAGTCAGTCCTGAGGTTTTAAACCAAGAACTCAAAATCATCAGAAAAACAGGAACAGCTTTGTGCTATCCATCCCATATCATGGATATTTGTTACAATAAAGCTATTAAAAGCTATGAAAAATCGGAAGGAAAAAAGTACCATCATACTCCCTTTCTTTGCCATATTTTATTGTGTTTGAAGCTGTAAACACTTTTCAAAATTGTTTAATACAAATGTATCTTTCACATATAATAAAGTAAAATACATGCTTATAAAAAATAGCCCCCGAAAAATACCAATATTGAATACAAAATTTTATGTATGGATTGTGATTTATTGCACTTTGGTCAGACCAGCAAATAAATGGGCGCCAGAATAAAACAACACAAATACTCAGTAAGGACAGGTCAGATTTAATGCTTTATTTTTACCTTTAAGTGAAAAGTCCCACAGAATACATTGGACGCAAAGCCAAATATTGTCACGTTTTAACGAAACTATTTCAAGGAACTTGTTAGAATCTGTTTTGATTCAGTTAACCTGGGTGAATAATTTTGATGTAAGTCAAGGATTATTTTCTTTTAACCCGGTCATAAAACAAATGTTTTAGAAGGAATTGAAAGATAGAATAAAGAGGATTACCAATAAGTAGATTTCGATTTTAATCTGTTGACCGTCCTGTGACCTCCCGAATTTTATGTACCCTTATGACTTGTACCCACCATTTATATAGGCCCTTGCTTCTGTATATCCTTACGGGCTGCTCCAGGAGCAAGAGCCCGTGCCAGTACAAGGCTGGCTTAATCTTGAACAACAACAAAAATGTATATCTTTAGTTGCTGTGACCATGTCTTGATAACAAGACGAAAGTACTAGCATCTCTAGTGTTTCAGTTCTTCCTTCGTGGCTGTAACTTTGTTCATTATATATATATATATATATATATATATATATATATATATATATATAAATATATATACTATATATATATATATATATATATATATATATATATATAGATTTATATATACATATGTGTGTGTGTGTGTGTGTGCACTTGTAAGGTCTCTAAATTTACTTACGGTGACACGACACAACCGTAATCAGCAAATCAATCTGACACACCAGATTGTTATATATATATATATATATATATATATATATATATATATATATATATATATATATATATATATATACACACTCGCACGTCTGTGTACGTGTGTGGGCTTGACATGGTAATGTTACTCTTTGTTTTTACAAAGTAAGTCTACCTAATTCACTAGGATTTAACAAGTAAATGCATTTATATGTTGCCTGTAATAATGTTGATATTATGCCTCTCCTATCCGTTACTTTCATACCCGAGCATCAGTATTTTGAACTTACTGTTTTATAGCGACTCGATTACAAGTGTTGTTAATATACTTTACGAGTTAGCTTACAGTTCTCGCGCTCCGTAAGAGCATTGATATAGAGGATAATACTTCTTCCAAACTGCTATAAATTAAAATGGCAAAATTACTATAGTTACCTATGAATGAATATGATAAATCTCGTGTAAACGCTGCTCAGTCACCACTATTTACCGTAAATCTATATGATGAATAATCTTACGGAAAATGAATGAAGAATACTATAGATGTAAGTGAAGTATTTATGGTTGGTTAACTTATAGATTATATCTATTCTTATTTCAAAAGCCCCTTCCAGTCACTCGACGTGGCCGTAATTAATAACAATTTTGCGGTGTCTATAGCCTCTTATTAAACAGTTGTGACTTATTTGGTAGTATAAGAATTTTCTATCTTTTTTTAGGTGGAAATTTTTAGTTCGTTTATATTTCCAGATTCGCCATTTGTTTTTTGTTTGTTTTTTTACAAATTATAACAACTTTCTTTTGGGAGAGTTTCTGTCAGTGACGTAATTAATGATATGGCTCCCGTGGCTGACTCTGAAAGTGCCGCCCCATTTCCACGCTAAAAAGTACTAAAGCGGCGAAAATGAAACGCACATTTCAAGCCTTAACATCTCTGTCTTTTATTTGATTTCATAAAGCTAAAACAAAAACAAAAAACACAGCATAATTACAACGGAATCGTATGACCTTTGTCAGAAGCGAATTCGCTAATATGCTAGAAAATATAGAATTATGCCAAACCAAACCTGCTAAAAAGATGCCAGAGTGCCACGCCCCCAGACAGTGCCGCCAGTGGCGGACAGCCCACGTTAATTATGCCACTGGTTTCTGTCTCTATTTAACTGGAAGAATATTTATCCATTTTTGGTAAGCAAAACTTGCAATTCTCCCTGATTCGTATTTGAATCCATTCACGGTCAGGAAAATTTTTATTCCACTCTGAGCATATTCTGAGCTTAGACTCAGTTGGCACAGTTTCTAACCATCTGTGGCTGACGCTTTAATCCTTTATTTCTCAAAATCATGTCACTCTTTTGCGTTGCAAATATCGTCTCCCTTAAAAAATGGCTCTTTTTTGTTACTTGAACGGGTAGGGAGTCTCACATTGCGAGATGAAGGAAAACAATACCATATGTGAAAAAAATAATAAGAGAAGTAGGTATATCTGAAATATATAATAAAAAATTTTAAGGAATTCTAGAAATTTGCTAACAAATAGTGTACTAGACTGTATCATCCAGCAAGGTAACTCCAGCTTAAACTATATCAGGCTATGGCGCAGACCGGCATTTGGGAACGTTGGTTAAATAGTCACTATCTGGCTTTAGATAACTAAATTTAACAGCTGGGATCACCCACCATCTGAAGATGGAATCGCACATACTATTCTACATTTGATCAATCGAAGCACTTCTAATAGGGAGGAATATTTAGCGCCCCGAACTCCCTTCAAGTGAATGACGCCAGGAACCTTCGAAAATGTCATACGATTATAGTTTTTCTCATCAATTTCTTAATAATAGCTTTGAGTAAAAATGAAATTAAATATCAAAAAAGATTTCCTCTCTCATTATTTCTATAGACGAACTGAATACATAAGGGTACTCTGCTTGACATTTGCCAAGCTCCAAGCAAATGGTGCCCTATGACAATTTGAATCAGGAAGAAATTTCACTGAATATATTATTCATCAAAATTTATTCTTACTGACAACATCGTTTAGCGAAAGCTGGAAACTTTCTTCTGGCTAAAATAAACGTTAAAGAGCAAACAATATTAAACTGAATATGAAATAATATAATAATAACTCACTTTTTCATCGTTCTGAAAATTTCTAACGATGTAAATACTGAACTTATTACCTATTACCAATTTTAGGTGAAGGTCGACTAGATGAGGGGGCGGGGGGGTGGGGCGCGCGAACGGGTGGAATAACGATTGGGGCTCAGCCCTTTAGGAAATTATAGAGACGCCTCTTGAAAGCGAAGGGAGGTCGTATGATTAAGGGGAACAGAAACAAGGAGAGACATCCAACGCTAAAGAAGAAAAGGGAGGGAGGGAGGACAGAGAAGCATAAGAGAAACCTCGAAAAACTCTCAATTTTTCGGGACGAAATCGAAGCGTTTTCAAAGAACGTTCATCGCAATGCAGTCTTTCGGACGAGACTTATTATTGCCCCGTTTAAAACGTTTCCAAACGTTCCATAAATCCTGTCGCAGTGACACCCGAATGGAATCGTAAATCTCTTTTTGGCGGGATTTAATATTCTGGCGCATTCCTATCTTCCTTTGATTTTGGCCTTAGTTTGTTGGTTGATTTCTTTATCTTCCTTGCATGTTTGCTTTGGTTCAAAAAGAGGGAAATACACTTGTTCTTTCGTTCGCCTTAGTTTGTACTAAGGTCATTTTCGCCGTTTGTTTGTTTATCCTTATTTTGTTGGGGGACAGAGAGAGAGAGAGAGAGAGAGAGAGAGAGAGTATTGATCGTATTGACGAGATAAGGATTTTCAAAATACATTTCACTGGTCAGGACTAGCGACACATGGCATGCTTGGATCGCCCCCATAACAATTGCTAACATTATTTTAAAAGAAATAAATAAATAAGAAAAAAAAACTAGTATCCAAAAGTGGGGGAAATTATGAGAATGACTTCAATGATTAAAATATCTTGAACCTTTACTTTAATATTTGTTATAATTTTTTCATATAGATTCATTTCAATATTACTTTTGAAGTTTCATTTTTCATTTTCTATTTCTTATTTTCAAGTTTTATGTGTATCTCGCTATTTTCTTTATTATTTCTTTTGTTATTAGTTTTTATTTTTATACAAGGTTTTACTCATTTTTCTTTTATTTTGTATTACATTCGTTTTTAATTATTGTTATTTTTTTTCATTTTTATTTATTGGTATCTTTCGTTGCTATCTTAATGTTTACCTTTGTTTCAACTAATTTTTTTTATTTTTGCCTAGTCTCTGTCTATTCATATTTCCATTTTACCTATTAATTTAATTTTTATTAATTTTACTTTTTTGTTTATTTTTATCTGATTATATATTTTTATAATTTTTTCATTTTCTTTATGTTAATTATTTCTTTTATACTTTATTTTATTAATTCTAGATTTAATAATTTCATTTACGTTGTTTATGTTCATAACTTTCTTATTTTTTGCGTTTATTGCTTTTTCAAATTATTTTCAGGTGAGTTATGTTTTATTCTTTTTATTTTTTTGTTTAGTTTTATTTGTATTCATCTTATTTTTTCAAATGTATTTCTAATATACATTTTTCTTTATTTCTATTTCACTTTCATTTCATTTTTATTCATTTCATATTTTAATGATTTTTATTTTTATTTCTTGGTTTTTCAATTTTCATGTCAACAAAGTTTACATTTTCGTTTTTATCTAAATTATTTTAATTATTTTTTCATTTGCTATTGCTGTTCTGTATGTTTTATTTTCTGCTTTTTATTTATCTTTTTTAATTTATTTTTATTTATATTTTGATTTACTTTTGTGTTTTTCTAAGAAGACTTGTCTTGCATCAAAACAAATATTAAATAATGATAATGATAATAATAATTTATTCCATATTTATTTCTATTTCCTTTTTTAATTTAAATGTCATTAAAGTTTACATTTTCCTTTTTATCTAAATTAGTTTAATTGTTTTGTTATTTCTTATTGCTATTCTTTATATTTTTATTTTCGTTTTTTTATTTATCTTTTTTAACTTACTTCTATTTATATTTATATTTATGTTTGGGTTTTCCTTAGAAGGCTTGCCTTGCATCAAAACAAAAATTGAATAATAATAATAATAATAATAATAATTTATCATATAATGAATAATAATAATAAGAACACCAGCTACCTTGCATTAATAAGTGGTACGAGCACCAACCTGAGGGAGTGATAGAAAACGATCAGGCAAAGATCCTCTGGGACTATGGTATCAGAACGGATAGGGTGATAAGTGCAAACAGACCAGACGTGACGTTGATTGACAAAGTCAAGAAGAAAGTATCACGCATTGATGTCGCAATACCATGGGACACCAGAGTTGAAGAGAAAGAGAGGGAAAAAATGGATAAGTATCAAGATCTGAAAATAGAAATAAGAAGGATATGGGATATGCCAGTGGAAATCGTACCCATAATCATAGGAGCACTAGGCACGATCCCAAGATCCCTGAAAAGGGAATCTAGAAAAACTAGAGGCTGAAGTAGCTCCAGGACTCATGCAGAAGAGTGTGATCCCTAGAAACGGCACACATAGTAAGAAAAGTGATGGACTCCTAAGGAGGCAGGAGCAACCCGGAACCCCACACTATAAATACCACCCAGTCGAATTGGAGGACTGTGATGGAGCAAAAGAAAGAAAGAAAAAAAAAATAATAATAATAATAATAATAATAATAATAATAATAGTGAGAACCGAACCCATCTTTTAAATGTTTTGTAAGGGTGATGGCTTTTCATCAGCAGGATGCAATTTATAATAAACCTATTCATTTCTTCTAGCAATTGTCATGTCTGGGGGGCGAAGTCCCCGTAATGATCGTCAAATATTCACATCACTCAAGGATGGGTAATGACGCACTGGTTTCCTTTTTACATAAGTCAGTTAAAAAAAGTAACTGATTCAGGTGTTATCAGACAACTGATTTCACTGGCTGAGAGTATATAAGTATATCACTGCAGCTTCAATGACCTTCTAACAGCTGCTCGGTAGCTCAGAGCATTTCAAGAGCACAGTTCCTCGGGCTATCCCGTCAGTAAGACTAGGTCTAAATCAGTGACCATCACCCAGAGTTGTATTCACTATACAGGAGGTTTTTGGATACTTTTAGAAAGTAAGAATGCCTCCCATACCGTCTTTTTAGAAGCAGCACCTCAAGGATACACAAATGTCAACTGTCCTAAATGCAGATAGCAAGGCCAATAACAACTATCAGGTATTATCCCCTTCGTCATATTGCCTATTGATGGCATTTCATCGACTATGACAAAGCATAGTTTCATTAGTATACCAATTTAAATGCAAGGGCTCCCTCGGATAAGGTTCCAGAACTGGTAGGCAGCATTGATTATCTTGATGTAAGTCTTGCACGACTGGAGTCATTTTCAAACTTGGTAAAGCATAAAATTAATAGCATGATCAGGGTTAGACGGTTTCCAGTGAGGATAATTCACCCATCCTCTCTGTATATAGACCTCATATGGGGATAGTAATCAAGTTTGATAGTGAAGGTCCTCTCTTGGCAGGGGTGCCCCAATCACCGCATGGGAAACGTTATTACCCATAAAGCAGCTTTATCAGTCAACGAAAGTACTTATCAGTAACATATATTCCAACAGTAAATCTGACAGGGAAATCAGGAAGATCATAGATAAATGGTCCATATTGTAGTCACCGCTCCCATCAAGAAAGAACATCCTGGTCAAGATTTACTACAACACCCACATGAGTTCCATATACAAACAGGATGAACATGCCAAACTGGAAAGCAATACAGGATACTTTAAACCTTCTAACTAACCAGACTTCTAATTTTGCCATTTTTAACAAGAACTGAAAATCAACGAGCCCCCGGATGAAGTGCAACGGAGACACGCTCATACACGAGGACTTTAGGAAGTAAGAAATAGGACCTTCATCTGTCAATTCTGGTGTCACGTCAGAAGGTATGACTTGAAAACCTTTCAAGTCAATTTCAAGCAGGTAATATCAGAAAAATCCACCCATAGTCGTCATCAGCAGCTGCCAGGTCAGCAACCGATGTGCATCCTTGAGGCATTTCATTACCGATTTGGTAGTCCGAGTTCGTTTCACCGCTCTGCCAATGCAGAATCAGAGGAATTTATTTCTGCCGATAGAAATTCATTTCTCGATATAATGTGGTTCCGATCCCATAATAAACCGTAAGTCCCGTTGCTAAGTACCAATTGGTTCCTAGCCATGCCAAATATCTAATCCTTCGGGCCACCCCTAAGAGAGCTGTTAATCAGCTCAGTGGTCTGGTTAAACTAAGATATACTTAAATTATTTTTCGAGGCATTTCATATTTCAACAAATAGATCCGCACTTAATACCAAACAGAAACCCTTCATATTACCCACAAGCATCCAAAAACGTCGTCTGTACAAGCAACTACATCTCTCAGAGTTGACACTATTGCTACAGACCTCGTCCTCTTGAAGCTGGAATACCAAAACCCGAATGTCAGGTGAGAGCAGTCGTCAAGGCTGCAGCAGTGTACACGCAACCAACAAAATCTAAACTTGGGCTGAATGGTAGCAGCCATAATCATTGGCAATATATGACCACCTCATTGTCTGCCATCACCTTATAATTCAGTACAAACAAGCAATGTCACACTGAAATTTGGTGAAACGTTAACCACATGCATCTCTTGTGTTCTTTTAGTTATCTGTATTTTTTCCTGAGAAACGAATAGTCTTCCTCAATGAGTCTGCACTGTCCCATGAATGATATGAATACTGAAGGACGACTGAATGATCTTAGTCCCATAGAAAAGGGAATTATTACGAAAGCAGAAGAGCTTAATTCCAAATCGTGATAACAGTGCTAATTATATTTTCTACAAGACACTTTTCCCCTTTCGAGGAATGGCGCCAGAAGGGTACAGCCTCTCAGTTTCTCAATAAGTATTCAGGGAAGAGGTTGACAACCTTCCTCTGACCACAGTATTATTGTTATCATTAATATTATTATTTCAGTAGACGAAACCTATTCACGTGAAACAAGCACAAAGAGGCCAGTGACCTGAAATTCAAGCTTCCAAAGAATGCTGATTTTAACTTCCCACGCAAACCCCACTCTGCGGCAGTAACTGATCACGATACAGAGCCAGTGATTTTTCATCGCCTAGGGGGAAGGCACGAACCCGCGACGTCTGGGCAGCGAGGCACGACGCTAAGAAGCAATCCACAGACTTAGCAAGTGTAAGTCTAGTGCTGCATCATTCAGCAACGGCTGTCACTATTGATGATATTAAAAGATATGAAAATAGTGAGAGGTAAAATTACTGGTGGACAAAACATGAAAAATACATGAAATTGGGATTGATCTTATCAATGTCACTATGGAAAGTTGCCTCTCTCTCTCTCTCTCTCTCTCTCTCTCTCTCTCTCTCTCTCTCTCTCTCTGAAATATCAGAGTTGCCTCTTCCACACTCTTCATTAAACACCAAACCAGGTGTATCCTCCCGTTGATGGACGTCTGCCCAACCAAAAGAAAAAAATTAAAAATAAAGATAAAAAATAGAATAAGAAAAAGAAACTTCTACAGACTTACCTCTTGGAGGCAACGCGAGATTATTCCTGCTGAAACCGACGGTGAAAAATCACCAGTCACTGCAAACTTTGCTCCCGAAACCCGAACCGATACCACGTGACGGTACTTGGGCGGTCTGATAACGCACCTTTAGTGGCTGTTTACGGCGAGGATAATTCACTGTTTACCGGGATGCAGCTAAAATGCAGTCGATCCCTGGAAACGCTGTGTGGTCATTATGAGCGAGTAACGATATGTGATCAAAAGTTATCCGGTAAAAGTTCCGAGTGAATACGAATTGGGGTCATTTGGTCCTTTTGCAATGTGAAAAGAGGAAAGTCAAATGGGTGATGAAAGAGGAATGATACACGTCACAAAAATTGTACCTAGTGTTAGTATGTGGGTCCTTCAGCCCCTTGATAAAAAAGACAAAATAGTAAAATAACATTTTCATAAAATGGTAATGCATGATCTATGACCAAACAGGACTTAGCAAACAATGGAACTTAAAGCATTTACATCTTTAACTTGATAGAATAAATGAAAAAGATCATTGTTGTCAGTCACTGAGCAGTGACACAGATAGAGAGAGAGAGAGAGAGAGAGAGAGAGAGAGAGAGACGAAAGAAAGCCGAGAGGGTGTGGGTGACGCATCTAACATATAGGCAGGCGATATAGCTTGAAAAGAGATGCTGCGAGTAACCACTTCCTGGAGAATTTGAATATGTGAGCAATGAAGTAGAGGCTACACGAGAGATAAAAGTATGAAGACCAGATAAGCAACTGCATATGCGTGGAATCATAGAGGGTATTACTGCATCTCTGTACTTTCGTCCCCAACACCACCCGACCTCCACCAGCAGGAGGGAGAAGACGTTAAATCCATTTCCCCAATGGGTCCGAGGTGACCGCGACGTTACAGGCAGGTAATATTGCACGAGATTAAATGCTAACAATATTATTGTTATTGTGCAGCAAAGTATTCAGGGTGAAAAATATCATCCATTTCTCATCGACGTGTATCTTAGAAATATCCTGACAAACCCATGCGTGGACCATTCTTATCAATATTTTCAATTGTCCATTTTCACGTACTACAGAAGAGGCAAAAAATATGGAGACATGAAAGAGCGGGGAGTTAGATCTTAGCCTATGCCAACGTTTTATGAACTTTGTTAATTAGAGAGATCATTGAACGGGCTCCTTACCTAAATATTCATATGACTGCAGCAGACATCTCAAAAATTATAATGATCATAATAATCAAAATTAGCAAATAGTAATAAAAAAAATAGCAAACAAAATAACGAGAGTCCATGACATCACAGGTCTTCTAATATTAACTGGTGCAGTTATCTGCATCTTATCTCTAGCCAGTTGCTCATAGTATAAAGTCCAACTATTTTTAGCAAAGTATCCAAACTAATGACAGTGCAGTAGAGTGAAAAAAAAATACAGTTTGCCACAAGTCTCTCTCTCTCTCTCTCTCTCTCTCTCTCTCTCTCTCTCTCTCTCTCTCTCTCTCTCAATCCAAAGGTAATAATAGAAATTAAGGGACATAATAGGTAGAAGAAGAGGAAAGTTAAATAGAGAAAAATAATTATAATGGTCCTTTTTTGTGGGATGCTCATGAAAAAGAAATAGTTGGTGCTGCACATGTTTTGCACAAGTTAATCATCCTTGACCTGGCATTTAAAAGAATGGAATGGATAACTCTCTTGATCTTCTTACGAAGGTACAACCCTTCTTACATTGCACACACACACACACACACACACACACACACACACACTCTATATATATATATATATATATATATTATATATATATATATATATATATATATATATATCTAAATATATATTATAATATTATATTATATATCTATATATTGTACATGTATATTATATAATATAATATTATAATATATATATAATTATAAGTATAGTAAAGAATTTTACCACATCGTTAAGCTGTTTTCTTTGCTTGGATTATTGGAACGGTTGTTTTCCGGTTGTTTCCAGGTAAAGGTCGTTTCACCTCTTGCTTTAAATTATGCAGGTGAGGTGACGAATGATGGCCTGAGTCTGTCATCATCAGTCAATACCGGAGCAGCGTAAAGTCAGTATCTGAGCAGTGTCAGGTATGGTTACCTAAGAGTCAGTACCAGAGCTGCATAGAATCAGTATCAGAACAGCGTCAGATATGGTTTCCTGAGAGTCAGTAATGAAGCACCGTCAGTTATGGCTACCTGAGAGTCAGTACAGGGATAGCCTACTAAGCACTCAGTACCAGATCACCGCAGAGTCAGTGTCTTAGCAGCGTCAGGTATGGTTACCTGAGAGTTAGTACCAGAGCAGCGTAGAGTCAGTATTGGAGCAGTGTCAGGTATGGTTACCCAAGAGTCAGTACCAGAGTAGTGTAGTCAGTATCAGAGCAGTGTGTACCTAAGAGGCGTCAGGTATAGATACCCAAGAGTCAGTACTGATACAGCTTAGAGTTAGTATCTGAGAAGCGTAAAGTATGGTTACTTGAGAGTCAGTACCAGAACAGTGTAGAGTCAGTATCTGAACAGCGTCACGTATGATCAGATGAGAGTCAGTGCCAGAGCAGCATAGAGTCAGTATCAGAACAGCATCAGGTATGGTTACTTGAGAGTCAGTAAAGGGATGGATTACTGAGCAGTCAGTACCAGAGCAGCGTAGAGTCAGTATCAGAGCAGCATCAGGTATGGTTACCTGAGAGTCAGAACTGGAGCAGCATAGAGTCAGTATCAGAGAAATGTCAGGTATGGTTACCCGAGAGTCAGTACCAGAGCAGCGTAGACTCAGTATCGGAGCAGAGTCAGTTATGGTAACTTGAGAGTCAGTAAAGGAATGGCATACTGAGCAATCAGTACTGGAGTAGTATAGAGTCAGTATCTGATCAGTGTCATGTATGGTTACCTGAGAGTCAGTACTGGAGCAGCATAAAGCAAGACCAGCATAGGGTTAGTATTGGATGGCAATGAGGATGGCATACTGAAAAGTTAGTAGTCCAGATGTTATGAACCACGTTTGGGCTCAACAGGCTCTTTAATCACAAAAGATGATATTGGATCGGGGACTGAGAAAATCTGGTCGTAATTAAAGTAGACAAAGGAGGAAGGAGGTAATCAATACTAAATGGTGACCCTAAACTAATCTATTCATAACATTTATAAGTTTTTTAATATTTACACAAAAAACGGTCAACAGCATAACCAAAGATACTTTAAATTAATTATACTCATAATAAATGAAAACTTGGGAATAAGACCACCTAAGATTAAATTAAACAATCCTTACAATTGTCAAGAGGGGAAACGCATTGAGTCAGTACACTTATTAACAAAAGACACTCCTTAACGACAGCAAAACAAGAATAAGTCAAGTTTACATAAGAGTCAGTAAATTAAACTGTTACACGCAAATTTTATTACAACTATTATAGAACTATTGCAATACACAGTTACAAATTTATACTCATTTTGAGCAGTGAAATTTATTAACAGTTACTGCAAATCATAAACATACAAAATCACAAATATTAGCAAACAGCAAATAACTTTAAAGCTGTTAAAGAAAAGAGCCTCATTGAAAATAAATGCATGCAGCATGACAAGAAAGTGACTGCAATCTATAATAAAGATGTAAATGACAAGGTCAGCATGGCATTACCTAAAAATGCCATGAAAACGATAATAAACAAACTTGCCTATTTAAACATTACCGAGAAATACCAGGAAATTCTTAGATCAAAATCACGACGTTAAATAGTGCATGACATTCCTGGGACTCAGGAAAATGTGATACAGCTGATGAAGCTACAAACAGATGAGGATGAGGTTGTAAACACAGATAAAACTGCCGACACATGAAACTACCAACAGAGATGAAACTGCCAACCCAGACGAAGCTGCAAACACCTTCGAGTTGCCAGAACAGCCGAAGCTGCAAACACGAGTGAAGCTGATAACGCAGGTGAAGCTGCAAAGAGGGGGAGAGGCCAAAACAGGCGAGATGTTGAAACAGACGAAGCTGCAAACACAGTTGAAGCTGCAAACACAGGAGAAACTGCAAACACAGGTGAAGTTTCAAACACAGGTGGAGCTGCAAACACAGGTGAGTTAATGAAACAGACGAAGCTGCAAACACAGGTGAAGTAGAAGAAAAATGTGTCGGACAATTCCAATTTCACTGTACCGTTATCCTGGAGATAGACGTCTTGATGTTGAGCCAGGCTGAATTTACTACAAGGGATCAGTGGGATAGGATCCGATTAACACATTTGAAGGCCACTCTGTGGGAGTTGGGGAGGTGGTCAGAAAAGGCTGCAAGCGACTTTTGACCTCTCCTCATATGCTGGTCCTTTCCGCTTTTTCGCCTCTGTCCAGGTAAGCGGTTACCTTAACTTTCTGGCTCCCAATCGGTGCTCGACGGTGACTTGTTGTCAGCCCAATTGCAGGAGTCTTGAAAAAAGGAATCGGCAACAGCACACACAAGAGGGGACAAGGAAATACAATGGCGTGGATGTCTTCAAGGCTCTATAGATTGAAATGACTACTCTCTCTTTCCAACTCAAGTCCCATGTTAAATGTATTGAATTACAATAAGATTTGCACTTAAGTTTTATAATTGCAAAAAAAGTACATGTTAGTTACTCTACTGAGCTGATTTATTAGGAATGATACTAAAATTGTACATCTTGTTTATTACATTACGTTACTTTACTTGCAAATGTTTACTACATAAATATTTATCATTTACATAGCTCTCATACAAGTTTATTTACTAAACATTTCCACTTTGTCCCTAACTATGTTTGACTCATTAAATACAAACTTTTTGTTGAGACAGAAAGAACTTACTACAATGGGTCAGTGGGATCGGATCCGGTTAACCCATCTGAAGGCCACTCTGTGGGAGTAGGGAACGGACCACGGCCACCTAGGTGGCCGTGGAGGGAGTCGGAAAAGACCGACCGACAATTTACCTGCTCTGGCTATAGGTCATAAACCCTCTCGAGCGACCTCTGACCTCTCCTTAGTAGTTTATGATGCTTCTTGTGTTTTATAGCGACCTACACACATTTACTTTAATTTTCTTTCAAAAATGTAAATCATTGAGCCTGCACATACATTACAATGAGTGAATGCGCATGACAATATAATATTATATATATATATATATATATATATATATATATATATATATATATATATATATATATATATATTTATATATATATATATATATATATGTGTATCTATATATATATACACACACACATATATATATATATATATAACATATATATATATATATATATATATATATATATATATATATATATATATATGCTTATGAGTTTATATGTCAGGTAAACTTCATTATGAGAGCGACAGACAGATAAAACGATGATTGCTAAAATATTTTAGCCAAGAGTGCAAGAATGTGCTTTGATTCATGAAGTAGTTTGGAAAAAGTATCTGATGCAAGAGAAAAAAGTAATGATAAACGCTGCTCGGTAAAGGAGAAAAACAGACAGGCAAGCAAACAGAGGACGGATATTTTTATGTGAGATTTAGGTCATCCAAGCGATTGGGTAGTAAGAAATTATATGAGCCATTTGATCAATGCGCCTTATAAGAGAGAGAGAGAGAGAGAGAGAGAGAGAGAGAAGAGAGAGAGAGGAGGGTGGGTGGAAGGGAGAGAAAGTTAGAAATGTCTACTCATGACTCAGGTAGACACCCAAAAGAATAAGATCTTCAAAGTTTATGCTAGAACTGCTCTTGGGTTCTAAGGCAGCAATGTGATGAGTGCTTTGACTCAATCTTTGTCAGTTTCATAACTGTAGACTACGTTTTAGCCTTTATTGGGACAACACATTCATCATCCTTTGAAGTAAGAAATTAAACAGATACATTTTTTTCTTTTTAGATTTTTTCTTGTCAGATGAGCTCATTTTTTGTTAAAATTTAGTTTTGTGTTATAGTTACGAATAGTTCAAGGTCAATAGCCATTAACACTAAAATCCTTGAAAAAATTAATACTCTTTTCGTAAGGATAATTTATTATGTAACGGGGTCCTTTCGTAACTATATTAAGGAGAATTCATTAATTATGGATAACATCACATAAAGTAGATGCCTAACTTAGATATATATATATATATATATATATATATATATATATATATATATATATATATATATATATATATATATATATATATATATATATATACATATATATATATATATATATATATATGAGAGAGAGAGAGAGCAGAGAGAAGAGAGAGAGAGAGAGAGAGAGAGAAACATGATTAACTAGAAATGTTACACATGCTGTTAATTTAAATTCTGTATAAAAACTGGATCCTAGAAAAGTTCTGATGAATGCATTTTCTTCAACTTATTTTTAAAACCTCAGCCTTCTCCCAAAACTCAGGTATCTTAACTTTTAGATTTAGATTAGATAAAATCTCATATATCCAATTTAAGACTAATTTCTATTTATTTGGCAATGCATTCATAAAAATGAGATTCATTTACGACGATTTTATCACACTCAATCGCTACCATGCAACGAAATAGGAATGAAAAGGACGTTTAATTATGTTTTTTGTGATAGGATCATGAAATTTCAGTCATCTCTTCTCATTACTGAGATTTTTTAAACCTATCATTGGATCAGCTGCGTAATTGCCTACATCAAGCATAAAATGTAGGAAAAAGCATTTGATTATAACTGATAGGGCGATCGCCTTCTCAACATATGAACGTTGGAGACAGACACACAGACAGATTAATTATTAGTTTTCGTAATGAACTACAGATGATTAAATTATTGCAAACGTAAAGAAATTTGCAAAAAAAGATTCTTAATTCTCAATTTCCCAACCATCGTCAATTTCGTCAAAATACAAACGACAATAGATCAGAATTGCGAAGTGGTTTCTAACATCTAGCTGATATTCAGCAGCAAAGGTTTTTTCTTATAAATACCAAACTTTAAACATTTTTTCCCGTAAAGACAAATTTTTTCATTGAGTTTTCTTCCAGTATGCATCCACGATATCCTCCCGAGTTATGAAAGACGAGAACGCAATCATTCACAAAGGATGTTGATGAACATGACCCATCACTCTGCCGCAAGTGTGTAGTTTGTACCTTACGCAAACACCCACAACCGAAAATAAACAGCAGTGGATCACGGATCTTAAAAGCCAGTGTTTCTTTTTTTTTTTTTTTTTTTTTTTTTTTTTTTTTTTTTTTTTTTTTTTCAAAGAGGGGGAAGCGAGTATTTGCAACCGTTGAAGTTTTCACAAAGACGAAGGATTTTGAAAGAATGTTCATCCTCTGATGTTAGGCAACTCTTAAAATAATTATATAGTTACAAAATTATAGGAATAAACAAATTTCAGGAATCTGCCGTTTTGAAACGAGAGAAAGAGAGAGAGAGAGAGAGAGAGAGAGAGAGAGATGTGTATCTATATGTGTAGTGTGTGTTTAAACCAGCGAGAGAAAGAGATGGGAGAGAAACACAAAGAGTCAAACAAAGAAAGCCATTAAGCGGGGGAGAGACAGACATACAAACGGACAGACAGACAGATTGCATGATTCGCTCGGTTTGTCCAAATGAAGGACTAGTGAGGGGTGACTGTTTTAAGTCTGGAATTCCATAATGAAATCGAGACCAAATGACAATAAGGAGGATTTTCCCTTTTAAGCGCTGGTTCTACGAAACCGTTTTATAACAAGCGAAAATGGCTTAAGTTTTATCCTCCGTTTATCCTTTTGTTTTCTGTTCTACATATTTTTCCTCTAGTTACTCTTTTTGTTTTGAGTCTGACCGGAATACTTTTGAAACTGAAGTTAACAAGTAAAAAAAATGGGCAGCTTCCGCGCAATCAAGTTTTCTGTACAGCGTATAATACTGTATGAACCTCTCAGCCATGGCCCGGTGGTGGCCTGTGTTGTTGGTACCTATAGCGGTGGCTAACTGTAACCTTAAATAAGATCAAAACTACTGAGGCTAGAGGACTACAATTTGGTATGCTTGATCACTGGAAGGTGGATGATCAACATTCTAATTTACAGCTCTTTAGCCTTAGCAGTTTTTAGGGAAGAGGGCGGGCAGAAAAAGTGGGAACGAACAGACAAATAGCTATCTCAGTAGTTTTACATAAAGTTAAAAAACGAAGTAATCACAAAAATGTGAAAGACTTTACTCGATTAATGTCAGAAAATACTCACAAATAAATGCACCCCATTCTTTGGAAGTTTGTTTGCATCATGCCGTTTATGCAAACAACTGAAGATACCAGAAACATGGGAAAACGAAATCGCTTCTGTCTAGATTTGTTTGAGGAACTGTCAGCCACAGTTCTCGTCGATTTAGTCGAGGAGGAGACAGGAGATCGAGGCAGGTGTCGCTGTGATTGACAGAGTTGTCATTAAGACGACGCATCCCCCAGGCATGATCTTTAGTTTGAGGTTGGTTGGCTTTCTTTGAAAAGCCACAACAGATTCTCGAGGAGCCAAAATGATTATCATATATTATCCTAAAGTTCTTTATTGATATAGAAACATAAAAATGTTTGAGTAAAAAATTTATGAATCTCTTCTATTAACAGTAAACATTTACAACGAAAAATATTCTTATTTTTCCTTTGAATATGAAACCACTTCTATCGATGAAAACAGTTCCATGAGGTTGCTTCGAGAAAAATCCTGGAAATTTCAAGATCAGAAAAAGTAGGGCCTCGGAACTGTTATTCTAAAGAAATATTTTATTATTCAATAACTTTTTAAAATCAGCTAACCATGAGATGATGATGATGAAAATGATCCTTCGCTAATTTCACAGTTATTTTGGTCCTTTTTTTAATGTGTGTGATGTACAATGGCCTTACTTTTATAAGTGTCCCTTTCAAAGAGGCCAGGTTCAGTACATATTAACAGAAGAAACTACTGGGCGAAATAAATTCTTTTTCGAAATATTCTAAAGGATGCTGACTGGCACCCTCACAGTGCTAGAAAAATAATGCAATCAATGGTGTGCGCACATAAGGGATACAGTGTCGGAAAGCAAATACGAAACGTAAAATGCTCCAAAGCAAATATGGGAGACAAAATGATGGAAGGAACATATGGGAGATTGTTTGTCAGAAGGTAAATATGGAGGGGGAGAACCCTGATAAACGAGGAATGGAAATAGGCGAGAAAATCACTCGGAAGACGAGTTGCGCACATTGAGAGCGTAGCCAGTGAAATGACATCAAAAATGGGAATGAGTTCTGGATGCGTCCGGAGGAAGGAAGGAAGGACGGACGGAGAGGCAGCATCTGTGGAGAAGGGAAATGAATAACGCAGAAAGGGAGGAGGGAACAGCAAGAGGAAACGGGAACAAATAGGAAATAGAAAAGGGTGAGGCAAAAGTGAAGATATGGAAATAAGGATGCGTAATAGAAAGACTGAAATGACAAAAAAATAAATATAATGTAATTACCCTAAGAGACAGGATTATACATATATATGTATATATCCATATATAACATATATAATGTAATTACCCTCCTAAGAGACATGATTATACTCCATCATACATACATATATATATATATATATATATATATATATATATATATATATATATATGTGTGTGGTGTGTGTGTGTGTGTGTGTGTAAGTTCCTGACTCACCACAAGACCGAACCCCGGTCTTTCGAGTGAAAGTCGTGGGCATTAGCAACTCGAAAGACTGGGGTGGGGTTCGATTCCGTGTTGAGTCAGAAATTTATATTTCTGTGAAACACGTTCCTAAGAGTTCATTTCCATCAAATCTCACAGTGAAAGGGGTGAGACGGATGAAACGTAAGCAATTCGAGCGCTGATGTGTCAAGGAGTTGATTTAAAATTCGCTGGTATGTTAGGCCTTAGTCACCTGCCGGGGAAAAATCTTAAATACGTCAGTACTTAATTTTCAACTGCTTTTGTGGCATTTGTGCCCGAATTGCTAATGCCCTGGACTCTCCCTCGAAAGACCCTGGTTCGGTCCAGTGCTGAATCAGATATTTATTTCTGCGAAACACTTTCCCATGTGTTCATCATTTTCATATATATATATATATATATATATATATATATATATATATATATATATATATATATATATATATATATATATGTGTGTGGTGTGTGTGTGTGTGTATATATATATATATATATATATATATATATATATATTATATATATATATATATATATATATATATATACACACACAATATATATATATATTATATATATATATATATATATATATATTGTTACGAAGCCACAACCCACTTTCGTGTGGGGCCGTCAGGTTCTTTAAAAAAAAAAAAAAGTATGAGGGCTGGAGAGGCCTTGCGGACTGCAACAACCAACGGGAGGAGTAGCCAAAGAAAATACCTCAGTACCTTAACTTACATTATTTACATTATATGTTACACTATATACAGTGAATCCAGGTTCTTGGAAAGCACGGCAAATCATAAATGAATGTCGTGAAAAAATAATTCACTTGTTTTTCATGACGTAATCCCGGCTTTCCACATACATATTCCCGCCTTTGCTGGTAAGCAAAGTGCCACGTATTCGTCATTTGGCGGCAAGAACGAGATGGTTCTTGAGTTGTTTTGTACTTTTATTGTTTCGTGATTTTAGCTTTTCTTGGAATTATATTGTATTAATTTCAACTTCCGAGAAGACAATAAGTCCTTTCTGTAAAGCTCAATCCAATCGAAATTGACTAGCCCGTACGGGTATAAAAATGCGCCACACGCCTCAATCGCCCTCCTTTAATCCAGTAATCTCATACAGAAAAGTTGGGTAGAGAGGGGCGCTCCAGTAATAACGTGAGTTGAATTTCCACAAGGGGGCTGTGAGTGACTGTGAGTGAATTATGTAAGTAATCTCTTTGTATCTTTGCCATCGTTGGCTTTATCGTGCTGTATAATGTCTGCAGTAGGGTTGTGGTGATTCGAAACTACTACGTTCATCTTACATTTTTTTTCTTTTAGATTCTCGTGGTCGCGTGGCCACTCCAGATTCTGTGTAAAGTAAGGTTAATCCGAACCCCCAGTCTGTTTAAGTCACCCTGTAAATTTGTAAATATTCAGTCGAATAACTTATTTTTGTAATGATTAAAATCATCAGTGTTTCCATTCGAGCTGTCCTTTTGTACAGGCTGGAACCTATCCCTTAAGGTAGGACTATCAGTCACCCTCCACCTGGCAAGAACTGGTAGTCTGTTGTCGAACAATTCACGACAAATGAATGACCATAAATATAATAAATCAAAATTAAATAACCCAGTATAATATGAAAAACAAAATACCAACAACAGCAGCATAATTATAAATCATAATTCTGTAGCAATACGATAAACCATAAGCAGAGCTACACCTGCTCTCATAACATTACAAAAATAAACCGAGTTACATATTGCTCAATATTAATAATATGTAACAATCCACAGAAGCCTTTTGCTCAACCAACAGTAATGATGATAAAACACCATAATAGCCTTTTGCTCAACCAGCAACAATTGTGTTTGTCACACTGTTCACGACAATGATGTGCAGATAACGACACACCATAAATGCACTTTGAGGACGCCATCGAATGCAGCTGAATTATCGCTGTTCATCACTGTACGAGTTCCTTGGTGGACGAGTCGGTTGCATGCTCCACTACCAATCTCATCGTCCGAGTTCGATTCCCCACTCTGCCAACGCAGAATCAGAGGGATTATTTCTGGTGATAGAAATTGATTTCTCGATGTGGTTCGGATCCCACAATAAGCTAAGTAGCCAATTGGTTCCTAGCCACGTAAACATATCTAATCCTTCGGGCCATCCCTAGGAGAGTTGTTAATCAGCTCAGTGGTCTGGTAAAACTAAGATATACTTACTTTACCGATGTATAATCACTACTGTGTCAACATAACAGTTAAACCACTGTCCTGAAGAAATCCTCTTCAACACTGGTGCCCATGATCCGGTCACAACCTCCTCCTCGAGAACATGAATTGGCGTGCTTTCTTGGTCATTCTTAGATAACGACCACCTGCATATGAAGTCCATCAACGAGGTGACACTCCAAAACTGCTGTTACCGTCATCACCAACCGCCAGGTGATCCTTCCAAACTGCTGCTGCTGCAGTTGTTACCTCCCCAACCTGACAAAAACAAACCAAGAGAAGGAGAAGCAAACAACCCTAAGACGATTGTTTCAATAAAATAACGACCAAACCTGATAATATATTTGAAGTTATGTCCTATACACACGTGACTTTCTTATACTAACAAATATTAGGCCATGAATATCACTCCATACCTGCCAGGATTCGAACCGGGCCTTCTGGTTTAGTTACAGTGATAAACAGTCGACTTGACCGTTTAATTATCTTTATAAGAAATTTTTCTTCCTTTTATGTACAACCTTGCATAGAGATATATCGGATGTCTGAAAATGGGATTTGTGGATGCAGATGCAGATGGAAATATGATTTTTTTTGCATTAACGGATGTGGATGCAGATATCAATTTTTTAAATTTGTGGATGTGGATTCGGTACGGGTATTTAATGACCACACCCTCGCAGATGCGATGAGGATACGGATACTTTACGTTTCTAAACAATTTAGATATTTTCAATTTTTCAAGACGATTTTCAGCCGAATAATTCAAAATTATGTGTTTCCGCATAATATTTGATGTACTTATTAAAAGTGGAAACAACTGATACTCATGTATGTGTGTGTGTATACTTTCTTATGAACATACAAACAGTAACAGCGATACATGAATGTTTTAATTGTCTTAGCATTGCATGATAAGAGAAAAAAACTCAAAGTCATTCTCCGCATTAGAGAGAGAGCGAGAGAGAGAGAGAGAGTTCCCTAAAAAAATGTAGTGCCCTACTTTTATGATTACAACTGCTGTAAATAACATGAAATTACTTAAACAAATGTTCTTTAAAACGAATATGCTATAACAGAGCTACTTACAAAGTATTTACTATATGAAATGTGTAATTGTGTATCATGTATTCTGTATAATAAAACAAAAGAGCCAAATTTAGCAATAAACAAAACAAAATCTACTTTTAGCAACAATGTATGAGCATGAACTATTGAACACTGAGCAGGGGGTAATATCCTCACATCTACATTCTCAAACTGCGGATGCGGATGTGGATGCAGATGTTGTTCACAATGCTAGTGCGGATATGAACATTAATGAGGATGTTAAGAAATTGGCCATGCGGATGCGGATTTATAAAAAATGCGGATGCAGATGTGGATATCCGATACCTCTCTAAAGTACTAATATATGAGAAAACTAATTTACAGTAATATTTGTATTTATTCTTCTTTTCAATCACCCCTTAACTGTTATTTTATCATAGAGTATAAATGAGAAAAAGACTAATTTGAATTCAAATAAAAAGTCCACATGCCTCTAGTTAGTCCACTCTGTCTCATTTATTTCGAATAATGTGGAAAATTATGACAAAGTCGTTTGTCTTACTGCAGATATAAACGCTATTTGTTTCACGTCGAAATTTAAAATAAATGGCTTTATGAATAACTAATTCCACTATTATTATTGCTCCCGAGGTCAAATGCTAATATTTCATTTATAGAATGAATGATTATAAGTCATCTGTCGTAAATGCAGTGGAACTGATGCCTATTTCAATATTGTAGTAGTGTGTCTAACATTTATTATTACTAAGCACACTCACCTTTAACTTTGATTAAAAAGCTTTCTGTTTAATTCGGGGGCGGGGGTGGGGATTGAGAGAGAGAGAGAGACAGAGAGGGAGAGAGAGAGAGGCAGGTTAATTGTCTGAATGCGAACCGTTTATGAAAATTTCCCTGAGTTAGGCAGGTGGATAATTACTTGTTGAACGAAGAGCTTACAGCTACTTTATTAAAATCGGTTGCAACAGAAAATAATTAGTTCTAAAGCAGTCACTCGTTCATTTTGGCAAATGAGAAACGGCAGAATGGAAAGCGCCCTGAAATATGTCGATAGGAAACTCTGCCTCATTCGAATTTCGGGGTAATAACTTACTCCAAAAAGAGACGTTGCTCTGGCACGATGCGCCGTCAGTATATGAATGAGCCATGAGCCTCGTTGGATATTTTCATGAAGGTGGTATTTACTGCTGACCCTCATTAAAGATGCAGTTATACGTGTTCGTTGAAAGTCTATTTAGGAAATTGTACAATTGTGACTAGAAGTTTTTTAAATCTCTCTCTCTCTCTCTCTCTCTCTCTCTCTCTCTCTCTTCTCTCTCCTCCTCTCTCTCTCTCTCTCTCTCGTTGGACGAGCGGGTTGCGTGCTCGCCTACCGATTTGGTAGTCCATGTTCGTTTCCCCGCTCTGCCAACGCAGAATCAGGGGAATGCATTTCTGGTGATTAGAAATTCATTTCTCGATATATTGTGATTCAGATCCCACAATAAGCTGTAGGTCCCGTTGCTAAGTAACCAACTGGTTTCTAGCCACGTAAAATGATCTAACCCTTCTGGCCAGCCTTAGGAGGGCTGATAATCAACTCAGTGGTCTGGTTAAACTAAGATATACTTAACTCACTTTCGCTCTCTCTCTCTCTGTTTTTTGCCAGGGCTGATAAGAAGTGTACTTTGATGACTATACCTTTTCCCAGGATGAGAGGAAATGTGGCGATAAAAAGGGGATAAGCATAAAAGGGTCCTATCCCCAAAGGAAGCGATGGAACATAATGGGAATCAAAGGAAAATGAAACAGAATAACTTAAAGCTAAGTAGTAAAAGAGGACAAGCGGATATAAATTATTGGTTTTCAGACTATCATAGTTATGAATATAGGGTAAGTTTTGGATTGATGCATAAGAATCGTATTATATTACGTTGTTTTTCAACACACACTCCAGACCCCATCCAAAAGCTGAGATCAATACTCCGTTTCTATCGCTGGTGAAGCAAGCTTATTGCTGATAACCAATGGACCACAAAACCATATATATATATATATATATATATATATATATATATATATATATATAATATATATATATATATATATATATATATATATATATATATATATATATATATATATATATATATATATATAAGCTCTTCTGTTGAAACAAGATACTTCTCATTAAAACCTTTGGTTTAAAGCTAAAGACTATATTTTGGTGGTCTGACTACCACCTTTATCAGGCAATAAATGACAAGAAGTTACATTGGTGAAATATATAGTGGGAGATATACCTTTAGGTGATGCCTGGGGTCGTCGCTGAGCTGCCGTAGGTTCTGTTAATTGTCTTAATCCTCTTCATCGTTGCCTTAAGGAAGACATTGTTTATATGGTCAGCGTCCCAGGCTCCATTAGAAAGGTTGATCCTATTATCTTGTTGTTTTATCAGTGAAAATTCCACCATTTGACATTTGTAACGACAGCTGCTCTTGTACAAAATTTGGGATGAGTTCCAATCCATGGTATGGTTTGTGTTATTTATATGATATTTTGTCCATATCTAACTGAGCATTTATGTTGAGTTAATCTCTCCAAGATAGATGTACCTGTATATCCATAGTATGACTTATTGCAGTCCTTACAGGGGATTTCATAAACTATACTTTTACAACCTGGTTTCTGCTGGACGTTAATTAATGATTTCCCCACTGCAATCAGATTAGTGAAGATGAAAGAGTTAGAGTGGCCTAAGGTATTAGTGATCTCTCGTAAATTGGGCACGTGAGGGATTACGATCTTGATTGTGTAATTTCCTTTTCTTTGTTTTCTGTGGGTTTGTAAGAAATGCTCTTTGCTATATGAAGGGCTTTTTCTATTTTGTGCTTGGGGTATTTTAACAAGATAAGTTGAAAAATACACAAACCAAATCATAATCCCTCATGTGGACAACTTACGAGAGATCCAAAAACCTTAGCTCACTCCAACCCTTTCATCTTCACTTACTGATTACACTGGGGAAATCATTAATTAACCTCCAGCAGAAACCGGTTTGTAAAAACGTAGGAGTTTATGAAATCCCCTATAAGGACTGTGATAAGTCAAATTAAGGATATACAGGTAAATCTCTCTTGGAGAGATTAACTCAACATAAATGCTCGGTTAAATATGGACAAAATAGTTCAGCAATTTTCCATCATATAAATAACATGAACCATACCATGGATTGGAACTTATCCCAAATTTTATGGAAGAGCAGCTGTCGTTACAAAAAAAATGGTGTAATCTTTACTGATAAAACAACAAGATAATTGGATCAACCTTTCCAATGGAGCTTGGGACTTTGACCATATAGATAATGCCTTCATTAAGGCAATGATGAAGAGGATTAAGATAAATTAACAGAACCTACAGTGGATCAGCGACGACCCCAGGCATCACCTAAGATTATATCTCCCACTATATATTTTGCCAATGTAATTTCTTGTCATTCACTGCTTGATAAGGGTGGTAGGCAGACCACCAAAATATAATTCTTAGCTTTAAACCAAAGTGTTTTAATGGGCCATATATATATATATATATATATATATATATATATATATATATATATATATATAATATATGATATATATATATGTATATATACATATCATATCATATCATATCATATCATATCATCTAATGAGGGAGAAAAGGTGTAAAATTGAATAAATGAGAGATTTTCATCTTTGATCTAGACTTCATTGAAATATACTAAAGATTATATGATGAAGCAGTGTCAAGATGCCATGATGTATATACAAAGGTATGGAAATGCTACTTTTTTCATCACAATGACATGCAACCCTAAATGACCTGAATTTTCAACAGTTCAGCAGTGACCTGTTGAAAATTTCAGGACATCTCCGAGTAATCCAGTGTGGATCCCACTTTCTTCCAAACGCCGAGACGAGGTATGCAACAATAGAGCTGGAGATGCTTGTGGTATCTTGGGTCCTCACAAAGTGCTGCCTATACCTCAAAGAACTGTCAACCTTCACCCACTGGTGCCCATCAACAACTACACACTGGACAAGGTCAAAACCCCACAGCTCCAGCGAATGTAGGAGCATATGTTGCAATACCAATTTGCTGCGGTGAGGCACACTGGCAAAACTCTTTACATCCCAAATGCACTCTCCCGTGCACCAGTCAGCTACCCCACTTCTGAGTATATGATTGGCTGCGCTGAGGTAACTGCACATGTCAGCTCCGTCATCAACTCTGCAACAGCTTCTCAGGAAGAGATTGCACAAACCATTGACACCAACCAGACCCTACAGGACATGTTGATATCAGCCCAGGCCAAACTCACCTACGTTCGCCTTCATGATTGCATCAGTTCCTGGTTCCCCATGAATCGGCACAACCTACACACATCCTTATCATCATACTGGAAGCAGCAAGAAGCCCTCTCTACTGATGGCAACCACGTGCTCTATGGGGCAAGGATACTGGTTCCTGTGGCTCTACGTCTCCACACACTCACCAGACTCCATGACAGCTACCACGGTGTCAAGGATACCAAACATCAGGCTCGACAAACTGTCCTCTGGCCTGGGATAGACTCGGACATCACCAACACCGTCGGCGTCTACAAGCCATGCCAGGTCTTGTGTCCCAGCTAACAGCAGTAGCCTCTCCACAATGACAACCACCCATTAAGGCCCTTGGAGTCAGTATCAGCGGACTTGTTCCAAGTACCAGCGAAGCCCTTCCTTGTGGTCACTAACCATGTCTCTGGCTGGCCTGCAGTAGTCCCTTGCAAGGACGAAACTAGTTCCTCTTCAACCATCTAGCACTGCTGCCACTACTTCAGAGAGGTAGGTGTTCCCTTGCACCTATGCACCGATGGAGGACCTCAGTTTACCAGCAAAGAATTTCTCCAACTTCACAGAGCATTGAGGTGTACACCTCATAACCTTGTCTCCACTCTACCGCAGTCCAATGGACATGGCAGGACCACCGTCAAGGTTGTAGAGCACTTGATCTTCAAAACAGCCACCACAGGAAACATCAACTGCGAGGCCTATAATCATGGCCTCCTTGAGTTATGAAGCATACCCAACCACTCTGGTCGCTCTTCTGCCCAGGTACTGTACAGTCACTTTCCCCATACGTATGTGCCCACCCATCCTCAGTCATTCATGGATGATTGGCAAGAAAAGCCCCACAACTGACCGCCAAGCCGCTGTCAGAGCTGCTCAACTGTAGCACAACTGTGACGCCTATTGCCCGCCCCCTGAATGTGACCCAACACGTCTGCCTTCAGGACTCGATATCCCACTGATGGGTCACAGCTGGGATTCTCACTGGTGGCACGTGATCATGCAAGTACGAGATCCACCTACCAAGTGGTCGAGTTCTACGTCAGAACCGTCGCTTCCTATATCCAGTGCCCGGCCCCTGTCAAGTTCCAGTTCTAATCTCCCTGTGGTCCCTAGCCCAGACATGGAAAAGTTGTCAATTCCCTCCTAAGCCCCTCGCAGGTATCCAAGATTAAACAGGCCTACATAGTGTACAAAGGCCACTTGTGCCACTTACACAACTTGCCTCGTACATTCATACTTTATAAACTCATTGTATGTAACTTCCCCAGTATGTTCAAAATACCTCTTTGAACGCAAAAGGGGGAGGGGAGGTGTAGATTAATTAATATATTACTATATACATATGTATTCCGTGTAATTCATAAATATGGTCTGTTATAAACGCATGTGCATGTGTCGCACTGTCCGCACTCTGTGCATGAGTACTGTCTTCCTATTCTAGTATTTCGTTTTCTTTCGTGAGCATTTTTTGTGCATAACGAGCTGCAGACTACAATTATTTCTGCATTTTCGCAAACTACAATTATTTCTGCTTATTCATAAACCTGAGGCTGATGTTGTTATCAATGCATAAAGTATTTTATTTATTTATCTTTTGCAACGAAAAATATAGTAAGAAATCTTAATTAATGCAAATTTTTTTCATTCTTGAATGAGAGAGACTTCAGTCACAACAACACTGTCAAGTTGTCAACACAACTTCACAATTTTATACAAGAGATCTCAAACAAAATAAACTTT
Organism: Macrobrachium nipponense; assembly: GCF_015104395.2. Classification (NCBI taxonomy): domain Eukaryota; kingdom Metazoa; phylum Arthropoda; class Malacostraca; order Decapoda; family Palaemonidae; genus Macrobrachium; species Macrobrachium nipponense. The sequence goes on from NC_087201.1 coordinate 44,376,667, forward strand.
AATGACTTAATAGACAAATTTGCTGTTGTAAAAACTAGAAAGATAAAACTGTAAACACATTGTAACGTGCATGAATACGTAATGTCCTACAATTCATTGTCAATCCTTTTCTTTGTTTAGGTTTTCTGTTATCAGTTTGTCTAATTATCTTTTCATTCTAATACATTTATACCGTTTTTTATCCTTGCATATGGTTGATCATCCTAAGCATCCATCCCTTTAATCTTTTGTTTTCATTATTTTGACGCATGTTAAACATTCTTTAAAGAAAAGTAAGGTTTAGGCTATAGTTAATGAACTAATTCATCTTTGTTCTTGTCAGTTTTTTTTTCAGGCATTATAAGTAAAATTCAGTCTTTACCACAAAAAATTTTTTTCTAGTATTAACTTCTATGCTGGCAACAAATTGTACATTTTCATGATTGTCTTACCCCCTTGTATTCCCTAATGTTTAACTCTTTTTTAGTCAAATTTATTTAATTTGCCATTTGTCTTTGGTTATTAAGAGTTACTGGTTACTGTGATGCTTCACTATAATCTACATTCTAGTTGCATCATCAACATTTTGGAATTTACTTATGAGGGCTAATGATTAATTAATTATAGTATAAATTTTATATGTAAAATAAACTATTTCAGTTTGCAAATTCGGTTTGTGTCTTATCATTCCAGAATATTATTATGCAAATCAGAATATTTTGTTGTCAATGCAATATATCTAAAATAATGAAGGCAAAAATTTCCTGTTAAGGTTAGCACACTCAAATGAAAATATTCCCCCCGCCCCTCCCCGCCTTTGGGGACGCCATAAAGGACTTTGCCCCCGGACGCCAGCAACCATCACCACCTATCACCATTTAGTGAATGTTTTGTGTGTAAATGTTTAGTGAATGTTTGATAAGTGATCAGTTAATGTTCAATGACTGTTTAGTGTTTAATGAGCGTTTAGGTGTTTAATGAGCATTTAAGGTTTCGTGAGTATTTAGTGGTCAGTTAGTGTTTATGGTTTAGTGAATGTTTAGTGTATAGTGAGTGCTTAGTGAATGTTTTTGTGAGAGTTTAGTGTACAGTGAGTACTAAGTGAATGCTTACTGTACATTGAGTGATTAGTGAAGGTTTACTGAGTATTAAGTGTTCAATGAATGTTTAGAATTATTTGAGTGCTTAGTGAATGTTTACGGAGCGTTTACGGTGAGCATCTAGTGAGTGCTCAAGTGCTTTATGAGTGTTTAGTGAGTATTTAGTGTATAGTGAGTGCCTGGTGAGTGATGATTATTCAATGAGTATTTAGTGTTATTGAGTATGAGTGTATAGTAAGTGTGTGCATTTAGTGAGTGCAAGTGTATAGTGTGTGTTAGTGCTAAGTGATTGTATATTACTGTTGAGTTAGTGTTTAGTGACTGTAAGAAAGTCCTGCAATTTACGGGAACTTTTGATGCTAGACATTGCTTAGATCCAAGAGCAGATGCTTAGGCCTGGACCATAATGGTTGGGGTGCCTAGGCCAACCTGTTCTCGCAAGGTAATTTTTCTCTGTGAAATTGGGTCAAGCAATGATAATAATAATAATAAAAATAATAATGCTAATAATAATAATTATAATAACAATAGTAAAAATAATATTAATAGTAATATTAATAAAATAGCAATAATAGTAAAAAATATACAAATAATAGTAGAACTAATAGTAATGAAGTATAGTACTAAGAGCTGGACCAAGACTTTTCAATATGGCCGCCTGAGGTCACAGGCTCGGCAGGGGGATCGCCACTCCACATTATTGACACTCTATGTTTCAAGTAAACAAAGAAACAAACGTTTCAGAGTTTCAGCAATATATATATATATATAATTGATAGAGATATATAAACATGTGCATATATACATATAAATGTATACATATGCGTGTGTGTATGTACCTATTTGTAATTATTATACATAGTACTAGATTCTATTAACTTATACTATTCATATGCATAGCTACATACCTGCACACAATTTTGTATCATCATGTAAACACATGAAATTTTGTTGCGTGAAGATAGATGTGTTGGTATTTGTGTGCATGCACTGTAATTATCAAAACTCTCGCATGTGTTCTGTTCTGTGCAGTGAGATGTTTGCGGTCATAATTAGGAGTAAGTGAAGCCATTAATCATCCCGTTTCTTCCCGACGTTTTCTGCCCCTACCCTGTCATAGACAGACCAGGATTATCCTGAGACAGACAACTCTATGGTCACGCCACGTCTTGCGTTTCAGGACCTGTTTTGGCTCCGAAGAAAATTATCTTCATCAGCGTCATTATCATGCTATTATTGCTATTTTCGTTTTATGTTATTACTCTTGCTGTTGTTGCTTTTCTAGCACTGAGATTTTTTAGAAATTCATCGATTTTTTCATTTTAACATAGACTAATTTTGGATAATGTTTGTTCCATTTATGATGTGGATATCTTTCACATGAGAACACAAAATTATTGATTCTGTTTGTATGTGTTTATATTTATGTATCTATAGATCATATATATATATATATATATATATATATATATCTATATATATATATGATATGTGTGTGGTGTGTGTGTGTCTGTGTGTTATATTATATATAAATATATCTGTAAGAATATAAATATATATATACTATAATGTGTGGTGTGTGTGTGTGTGTGTGGTTCTGTGTATATATATATATATATATACATATATATTATATATATAGTATATATATATAATATATATATAATATATTAATAAAGCAAGAGAGAGAGAGAGAGAGAGAGAGAGAGAGAAGGCCGACTGACATGGTGTCATAATCCCGTCAGGACTGACAAAGCCGTCCTCATCCTGAGTTCTATCAAAAAGACTTTATCCAGTTTATTGCATTGCAATTGCAAAAATGACAGATGACATATAGGCAGTATACCTAAGAATATTCTGCTCATAACTTTATCTTAGATATTTTAGGTTTTATAGCATTAACTTCATCTCAAGAAGACTTCCAACCCCGAGAGCCTCTATGACATTTTGCCATCAATGTCTTTCATGCGAATTATGTACTCGTTGTTCTTGTCGAAGTAAGTCTAGTTCTTCCAACTCTTCTGGTGCCCAAAGGACCCCAGGTGACTCTTTCTTTCACGTACTATTCTCTCAGGAGTCATACAAAGGACATGTCTAAGTGATCTCTTAATCCCTTCATCATTTTCTGATCTACATGTGGAAAAATTAGGTTAAGTATATTTTAGTGTAACCATACCACTGAGGTGATTAACAGCTCTCCTAGGGCTGGCCCGAAGGATTAGATCGTTTTACGTGGCTAGGAACCAGTTGGTTAACTAGCAACGGGACCTGTCCTGTAGCTTATTGTGGGATCCGAACCACGTACTATCGAGAAATGAATTTCTGATAATCAGAAATAAATTCCTCTGATTCCACGTTGGCAGAGCGAGGAAGAAAACTTTGTCCCCGAATCGGTAGGCGAGCACGTTAACCACTCATCCAACGAGGAACTCTCTATATGTGGAACTTCCTTAATTTACATCATGGTATTATATCTAATTCTGTCTTGTCATATTAATCGTATTTTTCGTGTTAAAGCTTCATTCTGAAACCGACAAAATCTTTTATGATTTCAGTCATACCAAGATTCAGGTCCGTACATTAATACAAATAGTATGAAAATCATTTATAATCTTACGGATGTATATAATTTCAGTATATTTAATTCCATAATCTTAATCAACTTGTTCACAGTCTGACTGGCGTTTTTTATTCTTTCATTAAATTACTACTAAGAGAACTCTTACTATATATCATTGTTCCTTAAATTTGAAAGAATCAATTTTATTTGTTTTCTTCTTCATTTAATGTTATTTCTTCCGTTTGTGCATACTGCTGTCATATTCCTGTTTTTCTTGAATTTATCTAAAGCCCAATCTTTCCAGATTTATAAATAATTTTATGAAACAAGTTTTGTGAACTGCTTGGCATTTTATTGATTAAAATAACATTATTAGTATATGCAAAGTTTGTCAGTTTTATCGTTATCTATCTAAAGCTCTTCAAACTCTTTTTTTTTTCTTCTTTTTTTTTGCAAATACATAGTTAGGTGAAATCATATTCCTTTGCAGCGCACATAATTGACTGGAAATTCTCTTGACATGACGACCATATCAACCATAAATTTCTATCTATAACTTTGCATCCACTTTGTTAATAGATAGTTGCGATTAGCTTTACTTATGAACGGAAATGCCAGGGAGACGAGAACTTCCATAAGAGTCAGTGGACGCTGTCAAATGCCTTCTCGGAATCAAGAAAAGCAATCAGAATGGAAATTTTTAAATTCCATGCCTGCTGCACATGTATATATATAAACACATTAATTCAACTACTTTTTTTGGTCTGTTGGGAATAAGCTTTGCAAATATTTTCGTTGCAACCGACATAAGTGAAATGCGTCTATAATTACCATGATTAGTCAGGTCACCCTTTATTAGTACTTTAGCTCTGACATCCAACTCGTAATTAGGCTTTTTCTGTCATTCCATATTCTGAAAAAAAAAAGTCAAGTTACTATACAAGACATTTTTCATTTTCAGCTAAAATCATCACTGCTGTGATTCCATCACTACCAGGAGTTTCCCATTTTCTAAGTTTCTTTTTAACTGATTCCACTTCAAAAACTGAGAATTTATCTAAAATCACAGTCAGCTCTTTACACCCTCTTCTGTATCAAATAACCCCTTTATGGTTTCTTATTCATGGCCTCAAGAAACTGTTCCTCCCACCGTTCTCGTTCTTCTTCTTCTGATGTTATTATTTACCTATCGCTTCTTTTGACAGCTTCTTCCTCTTTTTCCTTTCGCTCCTTGATATTTCATAAGTAATATCCTGGACTATTAACACCAGTGTTGCTCATAGCTTATTTGCCCAAATATCTTCTCTTGGCTTTTTTGGACCGTTATTTATTTTGCTATCTAGACTAAGAGTTTGTTTAACGCGTTAATGTCCTAGCTGAAATTTGCTTTTACTTTTGACCATTCTTTATTAAATCCCAGATTTTCATCTCTCGTTCAGTGTTTCCGTCTTGTAACCCCATAACCCAGTACTTCTTTTCAAGCAAATTGATTTATATTCCGAAAGTTAAACGGAGCCTCATTATCTGCACCACCCCAGGTATGGTTTGTAAGGACTGCCAATCGACTTTTATATTCAGTTGCAAAAGCTCCTTGATGTCCGTCTTCAAAAAGCTTTACTGCATCAGACCGACTTACCTGTCAACCTTTTGTGCACGCTTTCAATTTCAACTCTAGTGAATCAATGACAACTTAATGATCACAGTTGCTGGCATGAGCCTGCTTCAGCAGTTCGGCGTTGTTTTGCCAGCTTAAGTGTGAGTATACCAGTTTCCAGCCATAGGCAACCTCTAGCATGGTAAGTGAATGCCTCCATTATAGTGTGGGTAAAGAATAACAGGTAAAAAAATAACAGGGATAAAAAATAACCGGGATAACAAAAACAACAGACGTAAAAAATAGCAGGGTAAAAAAATAGCAAGGAGTAAAAATTACTGAGATAAAAAAAATAACGGAGATGAAATAGAACAAGGGGTAAAAAATAAATAGAGGTAAAAATAACACGGAGGAAAAAATAACCTCAAAAAATAAACAGGAATGAAATAGAACAAGGTAAGAAATAATAAGGGGTTAAAATAACAGGTATGAAAAAACAAAGAGGTAAATAAGAACAGGGTAAAAAAATAAACCGGGGTAAAAATAACAAAGGGTTAAAAAATAACAGGAATAAAATTAACAGTGGTAAAAAATAACCGGGATAACAAAAATAACAGACGTAAAAAATAGCAGAGTAAAAAAATAGTAAGGAGTAAAAATTACTGAGATAAAAAAAATAACGGAGATGAAATAGAACAAGGGGTAAAAAATAAATAAGAGGTAAAAATAACATGGATGAAAAATAACAAGTAAAAAATAACAGGAATGAAATAGAACAAGGGTAAGAAATAAATAAGGGGTAAAAATAACAGGTATGAAAAAAACAAGAGGTAAATAATAACAGGGTAAAAAATAACCGGGGTAAAAATTAACAAGGGTAAAAAATAACAGGAATAAAAATAACAGTGTAAAAAATAACCGGGATAAAAAATAACAGGAATAAAAAATAAGTAAAAGGTAAAAGATAACAAGGGTATAAAATAAGAGTGGTAAAAAATACCAGGGGTAAAAAATAACAGGGATCAAAAATAAATAAGGGGTAAAAAATAAAAGGGATAAAAATCAATGTATCATTTTGAATATTAAATTGAAGCAGTTTCAGAAGCTGACAAATTAGTTTTCCTTTTTTTTATTCAGTTTCAATGAAAGTTCTTTGATTGGTAAAAGGGCTATTAGGGAATGACTAGTCAAATCATTACTCTAACTAACAAGTTTGCAACACTGTAAAGCTTGAGTATATAAAAATTATCTCTAAAACTGTTTTTATCAATGCTAATCTACACATTTTTTTTAGTTCAGAAATTCAGGATTATGTATTGCTTTTTTTTATTTTGTTTACAAGTAATGAATCCTTATTTCATTTATTTATTTTTGTGCAGAATAGTGTTGGTAAAATATTTGTATCTCCCTCAATAACGTTGGTTTCACTAAACTCCATGACTTTAACTAACGGGTTTGTATCACTGTGAAGCTTGAGTGTATTTAAAAATTGAATCTAAAACTGTTTTCATCAATGCTAACTTCCACAGTTTTTCAGTTCAGAACTTCAGGATTATGCATTGCTTTTTGAGTTGTTTTCTTTTTCCTTTTTTCAAATACATCCTTATTTCTTTTTTTGTTTGCAGAATAGTGTTGGTAAAATAATGTTGGTAGCACTAAACTCCTTGATTGTACATTCTGGTAATAAATAATGTTTACTTGTACTAGTAAACTCAATATACCCTTCTGGCACTAAATAATGATAGCTTGTTCTTCGTGTTGTCAAATGAATCATTGTGGTACAGATCCAGAATCCTTAAGATTTATTTCATGACAAAGGGCGCCATTTTCTGTGCTTGCCCTGAGCGCCAGTAACCCTAGTTACACCTCTGGTGACCAACCCCGACACCTGTGCTTTTACAACTCCGAACATTCCCGAGGTTTTTCCTATCTCTCTCCCAGTTAATAGCTATGTGATCTGTATGGTTTCTGTAACTGCTATCTGGATATGTCCAAGTGTATTTGTGGATGGCCTTTCGTTGAATAAGTGTACCAAACTATTTGCAGCAAAAAAATTCTTTAAAAATTTGCCCTTTTTTTTTTTCTTTCTCTCGGCTCCCTTGCCTATTACATCTTCCACACCTTCATTGTTCCTGCTACTTTATACATCCACTTCACCAACAATTCTCATACATCTTCCTGAAGTTTCATCTGTAGCAGTCTGTAGTTCTACATAAATTTCATCCTCTATTTCTTAATGGTGCAATATCTTAGAAATCCCTCTGAACATCCGGCCCAGCGTTTTGCTGTTGTACTGTACACTCCCGTCATAGGAGAAAAGCATTTCGAAAGTGAGGATTATATATAGTCTTTGAACTGACGCACCATCCAAAAATCAAATTTCTTTCTTGGATCTTCTTAGAAGTCAATATAGTCACCTCCTCTTGGTCGGTCTCATTAATGTTAGGATTGCCAAACGAAAAAGGAATATGAATAGAAAGTCTCTGCCCTAATCTGCCTTGATCATGATGCTAGATGATCCCAGACGATATTTTTTTCACTTGCTCTCGAATTAATCTCAGATTTTAGTCTCAATGAAGAATCTAGATTCTTCTTATTCAACCTTGCAAATATCCTCAGTCTCCAAATATACAAAAATCCCTAAAAAAATGTATTGAAATGTCTTCTCCACATCAACATGAGTCCCATCTTCCAATGGGATAGGTAGGCTGCTCAAGTGTTCCTCCTCCATGAATGTTAATTCGTGTCTTGAAAGGGTGTAACGAGTAGGGTTTTAATGGATGGTCACCTCATCCATTTTGGATGACGCCTTGGTGCCATAGAGTGTACGGTACTTGGCGGCTGAGTGTCTTAGCCGTTGCAATTTGTATGTTCTCTGTCAGTGTCTGGATGAGGATTGTAATTATCCTCTATTCAGAATTCTGGGAGAGAATGTTGTTATCAAATTAGGTGGCATGTAGATGCCGGTCCTCTTCGGATGATGTAATGCGTTGTATCTCTGGCGCTGCTTTGCCATTTTATGCGGAATCTGACGATTTTAACACTTCAGTGTATTTATTGGCACCTGCTGACTAAGTAAACGTCAATGTTGTACGAATAAAACTTTCAGCGTCCGCAATCATGTATCTTGCGACGCCATTTTGTAAGATAAAATGATTGGTCGCCATCTTAATCTTTGCCAGCATTAGCCCCTCTCATCTGCCATAGGTGTGACCATTTCGCTGTCATCCCTTCACATAACATGACCGTGGTCCTAATAATTATCACATATTTCCTTTGTCCGCCAAACTGAAGATTCTTGTTCTATACTTAAGAAGGAACGTCTCTCACTTCTTTATTCTTTTTATAGGTTTTGTTCTCCATATTTCCTTAAACATTATTTTCTTTTTCTCTCTTAATCTCTTCACCTCATATTTTTTTCTATTCTTTATCTACTTCACTTTTCCTTTTCCATTCTTTTACTTTTTTCCCATCCTTGTCCTTTTTTATCTCTCCCTAGTCCATTCTTTGCCTATTTTCGTTTTTCCCTGTTCCATTCTTTCCCTTTCTCCGTTCGCCCTCTTCCGTAGTGTTTCTTTTTCCCTTCTTTCAAATATTCCATTTTCCCATTTGGCGATCTTAACTCCTCTTCCATTATTTTTAATCTTCAGGTTTCCTTCCATTCTTTTCCCGTTGTCATTCATTCCCCTCTCTTAATTATATTCCTTATCCTGCCTTTTTACTGTTCCATCTTTTCTTTGCCATTCTCATTTCTTTTCCATAAATCCCTTATCCATTACTTATACTTTTCTGTCCTGTCTGATATGGTCATTGGAATTAGAGCTCCCTCTACTTAAAAGGAACAGAATGCAGAAGTAAAGCTTCACTCACGATCACTGTACAAGTCTTTGGATTCAATTTGATTAGTGAATGAATGAGAGTGACTGTGTGTCAGACTTTTACTCTGGTTGCATTAATGATCGACTGATTGAACACATCTGGATTTTTATATAAATTTATAGTCTCTTCTGGCTTATCATAGTAAGGTTATGTCGCTCTTGACTTCCTGCTCACAGCCATAAAAAAACATGCAAATCTTTGACAGGATCTAGATCGGAATAGAGAATACTAGGATCTAGAAATGTATCGGCAATTCCAAGACAAGTCGTGAGACTAGACATAGACTCAGTTAAGTACTAAAAAACTAACACAATCTAATGATCTACTATCAGTATTTTTTCAACTGATCATGGGTTGACCTGAGCTTATTCTGTTCAACCATAATTTAAATAACCTTTGTCCTTTATCATTTTTAAGTAACTGAAATGATACGGAGAAGCAGATTCAAAACATCTTCACTGTGGTTTTGATGACGATATCAGTAATGTGCTTGAGAAAAAATTCCTCAGACCTATGATTTCGTGAGGGGTCTTATTACAATTCACAGCCTAAGCTTGCAATAGCAATGTTTTATTCCCTTACACTGGTATTTGCACTGTTACGTAAGTGAAATGATAAGATTTATTGATTTTAGTAATAAGATACGAGGTGGAGCTCAAGACAACGAATTGATTAATTATTCATTTTCAAAGTCCCAAACACATTATTATGATAGTTGTGGAAAAGAACAAAACGATGCAAATGGCGTCATATATATCAGAGCAGTAAAATGAAAAAGCCTTTAACCAATAGATTACATCTTATATTTGCGAAGCAATTCGAGTCTCAACGTCTTTCACTCGCGGCCATAGAGGACAGAATTACGGATAAACAAGCTTTTCATTCTTATTTGCATCAACACTTCCAAATGCATGTGTTGGTCGAATCTAAATTCATAAACCGCAATAGCCGA
>NC_087201.1:44391730-44399230 GCF_015104395.2 Macrobrachium nipponense
TATTTCTTGATGCAAACATGAACCGAAGTTTCTTTCATCTTTCCCAGTCAATATGGAGAAAGATACAGAACATTGGATTAACAAATAGCTCTGTATCTGACGCCAACTGACGTCTTTATTGCAAGATGCTTGTATTTCAGCCTTGGTGTTCCTTAATCGTGATCACGTGACAGATGCATATGAAGAGCTAAATGAAGTCCTCGAATTTTTGCAACTGGATGAAGAAATGCAAACCTTGAATGACTATTTTGAAGAAAAATACGTTGGGAGAAGCCAGAGAAGAGGAAGGAGAACGACCATATTTCCCATCGAATTTTGGAATGTTCGACAAAGTACAGAAAATTACAATTATAACGAGTTCAAATAATAAGCTAGAGAGATAATAACATCGCGCTATTCAGGCAATGTTTGTTCATCTAACCTGTGGCGCTTTCTTCGGGGAATTCAGAAAGAGGATGTTCTACAGAGAAGTAATCTCAATGCGTATTTCAGTGGACAGGAAATACTTGTCAAAAAGAGAACTAAAGAAATTAACGATAGACTTAAGAACTTGATTAACAAGCACTCACGTAATGAAATATCTCCCAAAGATTTTTTGTGGGGAATCAGGTGTAACATAACATCTGAAAGCTTTATTTTCTTCATGATTATGGTTTCATGCTCAATTTTTCTAAAGAAGTATTTCAATAAGAAAAATATTATAGATATGTTTTATAACCTTTTTATAAATGTTGTAAAAAAAACTGTTCTACTAAAATAGGAGAAAAAAAGGATAAATTTAATATAATGTAAAGAGCAAAATATATTTTGATGTTTCAGTTTTAATTCTATTAAATAAGCTGTTTGGGTTAACAGCTCTTTTAGTACAAGCTAAAATGTACTACTACCTATTGTGTCACAATAGCGATTGTGGCACTAGCTATTATAATACCAACCCTTTTGTCGCGCTAACTCAACCCTACTAGCTCTTTTGAAACGAGTTCATGTGACAAACTAGAACATCGGAGACTCATATATATATATATATATATATATATATATATATATATATATATATATATATATATATATATATATATATATGTAGAATCTACTGGTCATTTTTACCAGATGCATATGAAATTGTAATAGCCACAATGCCCTCTTAACCTCTTGAATTCTTTGCTCTTTTTTGGATACGCTTGTCACTACAAAGCCTTAAGCTCCAACTTCAAAGAAACTTTTATTTTTTTAAGAAATCATGATGTCCGGTAGCTACCGGACATCATGCTTAACAAAAATTGTTTTTATTGAAGTTATAGCTCGAGGCTTTGTAGTGACAAGCGTATCCAAAAAAGAGCAAAGAATGCGAGAAGTTAACAGGGCACTGTGGCTTTCACAATTTCATTATATATATATATATATAGTATATGTATATATATATATATATATATATATGTGTGTGTTTGTGTTTATAATGTATATTTATACACATATATAAATATATATATATATATACATATATATATATATATATATAGATATATGTGTGTATATATTGTGTGTGTGTGTGTGTGTGTGAGTGTGTGTGTGAGTGTGAATATATATATATATATATATATATATATATATATATATATATGTATAGATAGATAGATAGATACACACATTCGTATGCACGCACGCACACACACACACACATAATATATATACTATATATATATATATATATAATATATTATATATATATATATCATATCATATATACATATATATAATAATATGCATATATGACCCCCCGCATAATTGCCATCATTATCACCATCATTAAAATCATTTGTACCAGACGACTTTCTTCCCAGCATCTGAAATATAAAGAAAAGGAGAAGAAGAAGAAATACTGGTTCGGAGTGAAGCGATACAAAGATAAATCGTCTTGAAGAACGACGATGGAAAGAGAAATCTTTCTTGTAATCTAAGCCACCCTGATACGCAACAAGGGTCAAACCACTGCCATCTTGAATTCAAGATGGCGTTGGTTAAACGCTAAAAGTCAGGGAATGGAAAACGACAAGAACGCAATCATATAGCATTGGTTATGGGATTTTGTGTAGCTTCTTTACGCAACCTTTTATCAACAAGTTAAATGACAAATGCTTCATTCATATACATATATATATATATATAGATATATATATATATATATAATCTATATATATATATAATAATTATATATACTCATTGTCTATACCGGTGGTTATGTATGCTAACGTGTGTGTTTGTCCCTCACCTGTACCTGTACCTCACTTGACACGGAACATTAATCAAAGGATAAAACATCATCCCTATAAAATTCAGGGACCATTTATCTGAAAATCGAGGTGCTTAGAACAAAGAGATGTATCAATGTACAATTAATCTTCTCGGCAGGCGCCGCTCTTGATCACCTGGAAAAAAACAGATTAAAAAACCGAAAGGGATTAAGAGTCTTGCGTCACTTTTTTTTTTAATGGACCACTGGCTACGAGGGAGTTTAGCTATCAGTGGCCATATCCCTAATTATATATTCTTGTGTATACAATTATCTACGTGTGTTTGTGTGTGTTTGTGTTCATGTGTATTAGTGCGTACGGGGTGTTTGCGCGTGTATGAGAGAGAGAGAGAGAGAGAGAGAGAGAGAGAGAGAGAGAGAGAGAAAGAGAGAGAATAATGTATGTCATTAATGTATATGTAAATTAAAACTACATATACTTGTACTGCGTGTGTCCTACAAATACATATATATTCAAGTACGTATCAGATAGACAGCCAGACAGACAGACAGAGAAAGAGATCTGTCGCTCTTTCTTCCCGATGGTGATCGTGTGATTAGGATGACGATGAACTTCCATTAAACCTGCTACACAAACAAAGTCATTTCTTTGACGTAGATTTGAACCACTTCATTCCCATCATCGGCGAAGTTTTCTTGCGCCAACTTCATTTCGTCCACATGGATTATTATTTATCATTTAACCGATCTTCAGATGAACTACTATACCCTTTTTAACAAGTTCCGAGAGACAAAGAGTAAAATTCTCTTTTGTCATGTTACCGATATAAAAGATTGTACAATAGCGGTTTCTTCTTTTATTTGGCTGATATTTAAACACCATTAATATTAGAAAGAAAAAAAATTCCGCTTATGCTATCCGTAAATCAGAAAGCCAAGAGTTTTTCTAAAAAATAATGATTCTCTCTCTCTCTCTCTCTCTCTCTCTCTCTCTCTCTCTCTTCTCTCTCTCTCGCTCAATCTCTCTCTCTCTCTCTCTCTCTCTCTATATATATATATATATATATATATATATATTATATATATATATATATACACTGTGTGTGTAAGTATGTATGTTTGTGTGTGTGGGTGTGAGAGGATCTGCCAGTAGTACATTATATGAACGATTGACATCAATACCCAAAGTATGATGTTTCACTTTAAATATAAGAAAGCATAGATCAGAACCAATACTCTGCCGTCAATACAGTATGTTCATATATTAATGTAAATAAATGATTTTAACAGCGTTCACAAACCTATACTATGAAGGTCTCCAGTTAATAAATAAGTAATGCTAACCGAAATCATCCTTACACGGAGTGGATGCGAAGTTAGAGTTGATGGAGCATTGTCAAGTGAATTAATTATCATTAAGTACTGGTAAGCTACAGATTTAATTTTGCTGTTTGCCTTTGCCTTGGTTTTGATTATTGAAAAAGTGGATGGAGATGAAAGATAAGGTTTGGACTGGAATAACAACAGAAACTTAAGAAAAAAAAAAAAAAAAAAAAAAGAAAAAAAAAACTTGGAATGCACAGCATAGCCCCACAAGATTTACAACGTTTGCTTAACAGAATGCATCGTAGTTCTAGGGGGGGAAAAGGGTGAATGAGACCGAGGCTTTCGAATATTTATGAACAATCCGAGCCAATAAAGGTTCTCTTCAATAAAAATTTAGTGAAAGACTAAAAGGAGAATCAGGCTAAATAAGATCTGAAAATCAAACGAAGTAAATTTGCATAAAATTTAGTTTATGTATTAATCGAATACTATTGCCATACACGGTCAGAGGATAGAGTTTCAAGAAGGTCGTGAAATGGCAAATGAGAAACAATACCATAAAGGGAATTACTACGGGAGTTTCTTGTGAAGGAGGGAATATGATGAAAGGAAGATATGGATGGCATGGTCATGCCCTGAGCACCGGAAAAATAATAAGTAACAGTGTCATCTTAACGCCCAAGGGCGCCAGAATAATTGGAAGACCCAGACCTACTTTGAAGAGAACTTAGAGAGGTTATTTGAATTAAGTGTTTGTTTTGGAATCATTAAGGGAGAAGTTTCAAAGTATAGACGAATAGCGGAAGAGCTGTGCGCGGCTTTCATGCACCTAATAAGAGCTTATGACAGATTTGATCTCAAAGATGCTTATTTTTTGGTTGCTGAAGATGATGGTACAGAGGCTAAAATTGCTGAGGGTGATTTAAAGTGTTTGTGATGGATGAGAAGCATATTTTAGAGTTTTTAGGCGGGAGAGTGGCTGGTTTAGTGTAAAACTTGGGCTGAGACAAGGGTGTTCTGTCTCTATAGTATTTCTAAGGATCGAGCGATGCGAGAAGTCAGATGAACGAGGATTGAGATTCAGGACAAAGTTGTGGGACAAGGAGGTGGGTGGTGAGAAAAGTGAAATGATTGATGGTTGCAGACAATACCTTATTAATTATGATTAGCGAAGGGAAACTGGAAAGAATAGTGAAAGAGTTCTTAAGTGTTTGCAAGGGTAAAGTTATGATACTGTATGGTGATCAGAAAGTTGGAGCAATGAATGTTATTATGGATGGTGAGAGAATGGAAGTAGTAGATATTTATAAGTATTTGGAAGTTGATATTATGGACAATGGTTGGGTGAAAGAAGAGATGAGTCACAAAATAAGAGAAGCAAACGATGTGTGCATAAGACTAGGACGAAACTTGGTGTGTCCATGGATTGCAAGATTGGGATGTGTGGAGGATTGTTGAACCAGCTCTCCTCTGTGGAAGTAAAGTCTGGAAAGTGAATGCAAATGAAAGAAAGGAGAAGTTATAGAGGAAAGCTGCAATGAAAAATGTATTGGAAAGGAAGTCCTTCAACTTCAAGGAAGCAGGGGAGTACATGAAAGATGCATGCAAGATGTAGTATGATGTAGAGGATAGAAAACAGCTTGCGCTATACAAGTTTTCTGCTCAGGGATTCATCCAAAATACAGCAGTTCAAGAGTGAATGTGGGGAGCAATTACAATTCTGTCTTTTCATGAGGGACATCCCTTGATGGGAGAATGGCTTAATGTTGAATAAATAAAAATACACATTTTATACACATACATACATGTATAACTGAATCACGAAAGTTTGGAACGTGATAAATCCATACATAAAGGTACATACATACATACACACGTGTGTTTGTGTGCATGCACCCACATGTTTGTATATGCAGTATGTGTTTACAAACAGACAGTAAAGTGCAATTCTTTTCTATAGACACAATTTTTTCATATAAGTGCAAAATTGACCCCTTACATTTCAAAAATTCACAATGTCCATAAGAATAAGTGACTCATGTACACAGAAATTCAAGCGTAAAAATATTTGCACAAGGTTTCATCCCTTATTCATCAGTTAGTGAAGCAATGAAGCAAAGATTGTTGTCATCTTCTATCTGGAGTTATCTCCTGTTGCACGAGATAGCCTTTGCTAAATGCCTCGCTGATGTGTTTATTTACATACGGATATGTGCATGTACATTTACGAGCTTAAATATCAACATTACTCACCAATTCCTATCGATCGAAACTGACACATCGATGTGTATTCGCTTTATACGACAAGAGCTTCACGCTGAGTGATATATTCATCAAAACCTATCCGGGTCCCAATCTCATATGCATAATCCACCCCAATTTATGAAGATCCACGGACAATCTATGTCCTTAATTTGCATCATCCAGATGCGTGGAGAGATAATCTGTGTCCTTAATATACGTCCAATTCATGGCCAGCCAGACGACCTTGCGGACGGAAAAAACTTTCCGAAAAAGTTTCCGAGTAAGGATGGGAAATGTTTGCATTGGAGATTTATCACAGTACGCCCCGGTGGAGATGGCCAAATGGGCCGTGTAATAACCGGCGCTCGCATGCCTTCATGTGGAATGCGCGTCCGAAGAGGGCTTCCATCCCCGAAGCGTCTTCATTGAAGTGAATGGGGATGGGAGCATTGATATCATCGCCCACTTTCCCGTCATACACAGCTGAAGTTATTCCCAGTGCAGATTCCGCGAAAATCAATGCTTGCGTTGTCGGCGATAATGCATGTAATGGGCTCTTGCAGTTATTCTATTATATAATGCGACGTAATGCACTGTTCATGTCCAGGTGCATTTCGTTCGTTGTACCCTGGAAACTGGCCGCCATTATGGATTTCTCTTTGCTTGTTTATGTTTACTAATGTCGTAAGGATAAGAACTTATCCTGCCCGTAATAATTTATGGTATCCTGTTAATGGCCTTGAAGAAATGTGGAATTTTCTTCGGCTTCCGTTTTCCCTGACTCTTATAACATTTTATTCTTCAAGGTCAAGGCGTATCTTTCATTTTTCCTTTTTATTTCGGGTCTGGGCTACAGAAAGCACTTAAATTCCCAGTCCCACGGGTCTATCCATAACATACTTTTTATGTGGACTTGTGATAGCTTATGCCGGAGATATTTGTCCGTCTAATTCATGACAGGAATAAGTATTTTTCATATTCGATCACTTTTATGCCATTATTTTGAAAATGGGGGCCCACAGGCACCTAAATTGAATATCATCAGCTATTCAACTCCATTTTATTGGTAGAGTTTATAAATAAACTATTTCATGAAGACTTGCTCCCTTGTTATAGCCAATTACTTTTTACCTAAGACCCCAAAAAATTTTCATTCAAGCGGAAATAATTATATATCCTTAAATTGTAAATGCAGCAAGGAAATCATTTATGTAACACAGTCTCAAGTAGTAATAATATTATTTATAACTAACGATAAGAATTGTATCTCATCTGAAACATTGGATTTATTGTAAGCAAGAATTAATCATCGATGGTTGGTTGTCCAGATACTGACAAAATTATAGACGAAGAACTTGATCTCAGTTAACAATTAATCAGTGTATCTTTCCAATATTCGTAGTGTTCATCGGCGCACTTCATTTGTACGAATTTGTTTATATAATCTCTCTCTCTCTCTCTCTCTCTCTCTCTCTCTCTCTCTCTCTCCGTCCAATAACAAAACGCCTACAGCGTTACTTACTAACACACATTTGCACCGATGTGTGTGTGCGTAATTGTACGTAAATGTTCTTAAGCAGAATTAAATTATACATGCATTCATGTATGCGAAGATGTATTCATACATGTCCATGCTTCCAACTAGCTTTTCACAAATTATTGCAATCTAAATGTTTTCC
>NC_087201.1:44404230-44457850 GCF_015104395.2 Macrobrachium nipponense
TTGTCTTTTTGTACTAAGGATGTTCTTCCTGTGGTCATCCATTTGGGTGCTTGGTGATTTGAGATACAATGCTGGAGTTGTTCTGCTATTCGTGGGTGTAGGGCCTTGAAGTTTTTTTTTTTGAGCCAGTATCCATGGACTTCATCGGGACCTGGGGCTTTCCAGTTTGGCCTTTTCTTTAGTTGGTGTCTGACTGTGTCTGTCGTGATGTCTGTGAATCTTTGTTTTATTCTCCCTGTTTCTTCTTCCTTGACTTCCTGGAGCCATGTTGCATGTTTGTTGTGTGATACCGGATTGCTCCATATGTTTTCCCAGTCTCTTACTTGGTTCGGCTTCAGGAATTTCTGGTGGTTGTCTTCCCCTCTTAGTTGGCTGTATAGTCTTTTCTGGTTGGTTCCGAATAGTTTGTTCCTGTTGTATCCGTTATTCCTGTTCATGTACCGTTGGATCTTATGTGCTTTGGCCTTAAGCCTCTGTTTTACATCTTCTATGGTGCTGTTTAGTCCCCTCTCTTGTAATTTGTATTTCTCGTTGAGTTCCTCCCTTGTTTTCTTGCTTCTTAGCCTTTTTTCTGCCATCTCTTTCAGTTTACTCAAGTCAGATCTCATCACCATGATTTGCTTTTCCAGGCGCCTTTTCCAAGGAGGTTGTTGTTTTGGTTTCTGTTGGGTTGGTTGTGCTGGTGGTGTTGGTGTTCGAATCCCCATCAGTTCTGCTACTAATCTTGCTCCTGCATATGTCAAGTTATTTGTTTCTGTGATACTGGTGGTCTGTATTATGCCCATTATTTCATTATTATTATTATAATAATAATAATAATAATAATAATAATAATAATAATAATAATAATAATAAACAGGAGCTTGTAGAAATGGGCATTATATCTTGGCAACACTGGGTCACCCAAGATCAGCTGACTATATGTCTCACTGTCTGGTAACACTGGGGCCAAGTCAAGCTCAGCTGAGCTAGACTGACAACAGGCCAGGTAAGCTTTCCTAGTTATTTTAACTGGTATTGCCTCTGCATTAAGGCTTTGACTCCTTTTTTAGCTATAACAAGTGTAATAGCAAAAAGAGGGAGAGAGACAGTGGACCAAGTGAGTCGAGTAAATTAATAGATTTGGAGAGGAAAATAGGAACGGGGCCACAGTAATGTGGACTGGAACGCCGAACGGTACAGGTACCGGTATGATTCATTGTAGGTGGCCATTAACCTACTGAATGAGACACATACAGCTTGTGTTTCATTTCATTTGTTGCATAATGTGTCCAATTAAGTTCTTGAGCTGCACGTGATATTTAGTTTTCGATTTTTAAATCAACAATACCCAACTGGATAGTGAAAAAATCTGTTCATTTCTCATTTTCGTTTTTTTTTTCACTTGTTTTTGTTGTGGGTCCAAAAAGCCATATATTAGCGAAATATGCTGATAAACATGCTGTAGATGAAGAATGAAGACTCCTTTATTTAAACGAAGAAATATCAAATCAAGTTAATTTTACAAAGTCAAGAAATATTCTATTAAATAGGAAAATGCTGTAGGATAGCCACAGAACACTGCAGCTACAATGCTCAACCTGATGAAAGAAAACAATGTCCAAGAGATATTGCCACTTATGCTTGAACTCTGAACAATTTATGCCACTTTACCCGTCACAACTGCAACAGTGGAAAGGACCTTCTCCAAACTCAAGCTGGTGTTAGACAAAGCTACGCAGCCTGTCCAGTGAGGAGAGGTTATCTGATCTTTTGTTGCTAGCAGTTGAAAAGGATATCACAATCAACAACAGTGAAGTTATCAGCATATTCAAAGAAATGGCACTCAGAAGGGTTCTCTTATAAATATAAAATGATAAGGTCTGGTTATTAGCCAAGTGCATTGATCATACTGATTGATTTTCTTGCAGTCATTTATGTAAAAGTAATATATATAATTTTTCTTTTGTTAAATTTCCTAGTTCTACTGGTTGTCAGTACTGTAGATTTTATGTTCATATAAAACATTAGCCCACTGGTACCTATGATATCAGTCATGTTTATCTCTTTCTTGAATTATTAATGGCTAGTTTAAATAAATTTGAAAGAATATTGAGCCGGTATATATTTAGCCTCATTCATTTCTATATTTTTGCCCTTTTTTCACTTGAGCACCTGCCTTGAAAAAGTTCTCTGCACGTCCCTGTTGTCCAATGTCCTTTCATAAACATTCCACAGTTCCACTGGAAATGTTGGAGCAACTCTCCGTCGACGAGGACCTCTGCCTCTTACACCACCAATGTAATTGGTTTCGAAATATGATAACAGGTCTTGAGGCAAATCGTCATTGTCGACTAGTTCCTCAAACCCGTCCATGACGTCGCTAGGAGGCAGAAAAGCAAGTGCTTCAAAGCATTTCACCAAAGTGTTGAATTCACTGTCCGTTTGGTAACGCACTTTATGGCCAAAATCAACTACTTTTCTAAATATATTTTTGGCTAAATGGAATAAGCATCCGGTTACTTTTGAACTAGGAAAGACACCAGAAAAACTTTCGTAACTTGCTCCCTCAAAATCAATCATCAATGTGTCGGGTTGCAAGGTTGCACGCAAATCCTTTAGAACATGGTAAAATTTTCCACGTCTCCTGGTTTTTGTTGGGAAGTAAAGAAAATACTCGGGGTACACTAACGTTTTCTAGAAGAACATGTAACGAGTATATCTAGTAATAGATCTCAGGGCTACACTTGAATGTACCGTCACAAGCCCAATGTTTGTATCTTCCCAAATCATCTAAACCCGAATTTGTCCCAAAAACCAAGATTCTGTCCACGTCGTCTTCTCCACTGTCGTATAGTACAAAATTTTCACCACTATCGAGACATTGCAAAGAATCAGGAATTACATAGCCACATCTTGCATGTGGGATAGGCGGAGCCTGTTCATTCTTGCTTCTCCATTTCCTGATATTTCTTGATAAAAGTGCATTTGAGGGCATTAGATAACATGCAGCATCGTCTAAATACGCAGAAGCATTGACAATTATTGACCTGGCAGATGATTGTGATTCACAACCACTCTCTTTTATTTTGGCTAAGGAAGCATACACTGCTGGTTTTGATGGGTTTGCTGGATGGCTATGATCACCTATTTTTTGTATATTTCTATATCACCTTCACTTTCAATTCCTGTTTGGACTCTCGCCTTACACGTTTTAACTTCACACTTTCAATACTTCTTGTTTTCGTTAGCTCTGTCTATTCGATAAACGAAATTATTTTCGTCTAATAACTTTTTCCCTCCCCGGCTAGTTTTAACAGTATACGCCATTATAGAAGGGCTTCAATAATAATGAAATATAAACGTAAGGTCTCCAGTGAAGAGAACGTAACGTATTTTTTTTTAACGATTGCTGTTTTGAAATGTTTATAGTATTGAGAGAGAGAGAGAGAGAGAGAGAGAGAGAGAGAGAGTTTTATTTTCATGGCCACTGGCAATTTAAACACTGCCAGTTTAAAATGTAAAAGTATTGAAGCTAGATGTAATGTATTTTTTTAACGCTTGCTGTTTTGAAGTGTTTACAGTATTGAAACTACTTGTAATGTAATTATTTAAATGGCTCATTTTGTTTCTCTACTCTTTTCGTTTTTTTTTTTTTTTTCAGGCGGTTAATGAATGGGTTTTTTTTTCAATTCTGCGGCCAAAAATCCTCACGACAAAAAGTGCTAACGGCGAAAAGACCTGCGGCAAAAAGACCGGCGGCTAAAACACTGGCGACGAAAAGACCTGCGGCGGAAAAACCGGTCACGTATTTACACGTATCACTCTATCTGTTCTGATACCATAGTCCCTGAGGATCTTTGCCTAATCGTTTTCTATCACTCCTTCAGGTTGGTGCTCGTACTACTTATTATGCAAAGTGAGCTGTTTCTTGCACAGGCCCCAATGGAGGGCTTTGCCACTGAATCATGCCTCTATTTGTACTGGTTTTGTGCAAGTGCTGGACATTCGCTTGCTATGTGATTTATGGTCTTGCTTTTCATATTGCACTTCCTGCATATGGGTGAGATGTTGCCTCCATCTATTGTTCTTTGAACATATCTTGTTCTTAAGGCTTGATCTTGTGCCACTGTTATCATTCCTTCTGTTTCCTTATTGAGTTCTCCCCTCTGTAGCCATTGCCATGTATCATCGCTGGCCAATTCTTTAGTCTGCTTCATGTATTGTCCGTGCATTGGTTTGTTTTGCCACTCCCCTCTTCTGTTTCTCGTTTTCCTGTCTGTATATTTCTGGGTCTTCGTCTATTTATATCAGCATTTCCTCATATTCACTCTTAAGCCACTCGTCTTGACTGATTTTCAGATATTGCCCCATTGCTCTGCTTTCGATGTTGACGCAGTCCTCTATGTTTAGTAGTCCTCTCCCTCCTTCCTTTCATGTTACGTAGGTATAGTCTGTCCGTATTTGCTCTTGGGTGTAGTGCTTTATGCATTGTCATATGTTCCTAGTTTTCTTGTCTATGCTGCAGAGTTCTGCCTTCATCCATTCCACTACTCCTGCGCTGTATCTGATTACTGGTACTACCCATGTGTTTATGGCTTTTATCTTATTTCCGACACTGAGTTTTGACTTCAATATCGCCTTAAGTCTCTACATATACTCTTTCCTGATCGTGTCCTTCATCTCTTGGTTTTTTATATCCTCTCCTTCCATTATTCCCAGGTATTTGTATTCTGTCTCATCTATGTCTTTGATGTTGTTCCCGTCTGGTAGCTTTATCCCTTCAGTCATGCATTTCAAATATCTACCTCATTAGTGGATACCTCCTTGATCTTACTTTTGCAGTTATTAATTAGTATGCCATAGGTAAGATTTTTAACAAGCTTCTTTTCTGAGGCCATGAGAAGCAAGTCATTCGAGCGCTCATTTTTCATGGTAGTTCGTAGATACGTTTCCACTAAACTACTGGAAGGGTGATGAGAATTTTAACAATTTTAAGAGTTTCTGAGTAGGAATATTCTAATGGTTTGAGTTCATCATACAATTCAAACCAATTCTTAGGCTTTTCATTCTTAGTTAAAACGTGGCTCTTTACTACAGAAATTGGGGCATTTACAAGGATTTCATGACTGTGCATATCCTTATAAAACTGTGCTATAGTAGACAGTTTCTTATCATTTCAACAGTCATTAGAATTACAGTCAAGTGCATTCATCGCTGCTACCAGTGGCATATTATGAGTGAATCTATTATCCATCTCTGAGAGAAATCTGTCTATTTTGTCAAAATAGATTATTTCGAAAGATAGCTCAGGAGCAAGACTTGTATTGTCCTCATTCATTCCTACTGTGGCATCAGTTGAAAAGTCTTTTAACTTTGGTGAGTTCTTTTGGATCCTCTTGAGTCTGCCAACTTCATTGGAGTTTGCATCAATCTCAGATGCAGCAGAAAAAATCTTAGCCTTGTCAAAGAGATTAGAGAAACTTTCATCTGTTCGCAAGGACTATCAGGTCATTAATATCATTTATGAGTAAAGTGATTAGATGTCTCAGCTCTTAAAGAAAACTGCCCTGTCTTAATGTTTTTAATGGGTAACTATTATATGTTATGTATTATTTATATTGCTCCGAACATCTTAAATATAACTAATTTAGAGTAATCCCTCTCTACACCTCAACCTTATGTATATTTTGTTCGACACCTTGTTTCGTGAACAGTGACCTTAT
This sequence comes from Macrobrachium nipponense, assembly GCF_015104395.2. Taxonomy (NCBI): domain Eukaryota; kingdom Metazoa; phylum Arthropoda; class Malacostraca; order Decapoda; family Palaemonidae; genus Macrobrachium; species Macrobrachium nipponense. Next base: position 44,409,936 of record NC_087201.1, read on the forward strand.
AATAATTATATATGTAAATATATATACATAAAGATTTTTTTCCTATCGCTGATTTGGAGGCCCCCTAGAAAGGTTGGGGGGCGAGCGCCCCTCACTCCCCCACCCCCACCCAAATGACACCCCTGCCCTTGTACAAGAATTTCAGTGTCTTCACTTTCTCTCATTAGCGATTGTGTTCCACTTTGTAGGTCCAATGCTCATTCGCTGTCATTTTCTCCTGAAAATGCTAGGCTTTAAATGTGCTTAGTTTGTGGCTTTTTTTCTGTGCCGCTTGCGGGAAGTTTTATCAGTTTAACAAGAAGATTTTTTTTTTAAATATCAACGCATTTTTCTTAGAATTCTTTCTGTGATTCTGATCTCCCACCAGATACACTTCTCTAATCTTTATTAAACTCAACCCCATCAGTAACTTTTTTTTCTTTTTCTTTTTACTTTTTAACATTATTGAATTTATTTTATAAAAGTCATAGTTATTCAGGTTTGAACACCGTATAGCAGAACAGAGAGTCTTTTCTTAAATTAATGACCTGCACACCACATCAGCCTCTGCCTAGACGTATTCGGAATCATGCTCCCTAACATTGTCACAAATCTCTTTTACTTTAGAAGGGAGGAGCTAGGTCTCCTAGTCTTCGACTTAATGGTCTTTCATAAAGCAGCGGAGTTGCAGTCTAGCAAGGTAACCTAGTAGTCCTTTTCTTGTACGAATGTAAAATCTCCTGATCTTCGGTTTTAATTCCGTTTTTCACACATCAGCACTCCGGTTTGTGAGACTTGCTACATACTTTCATGGCCTTCTGAAATGTTCCACACAAATGTATCTTCATGATGAATGATATAGCTATATTAACCAAGGTACTTAACGTCAGTGTAGGGAAATCATAAAGTAAAAAATAAAAAGTCCTCCTGACTAAGTATGTTGTACCGTTTTCTTTAAAATAAAGAATAAAAGAAAACAAGCTTTTATTGGTGACTAAAATAAATTTACTTTTTTTTCTAATGCGGGATATGGCATGCCTGCTTGGTGATGAAAAAACTCATTTATTCCGCCTACTAATGTATATATCTCACTTCATATATTTTACGGTACAACACATTCATGGGTAATTCTACAGAAGAGCTTCACGCGGAGATATGTTTATTGATAGGATTTTTTGACTAAACAACATAGACAAGGGTGTTTAGTATTATCCAGTACAGTTGAGATTGAGAATATTTAATAAATTTCCCGAGATAATTTAAGAAATTTGTCGTCTTTCGTTCATGTTTCACGCTCATCCTAGAGGGGTTAGTACTCCTGACGAATTACTTATTCAGGTTACATTCATGAGTACCTGTAGGCTGTATTGATAAAAGTACCCCATTTAGCCTACATATTACAAAACCTCCTAAACTGTAAAGCATGGAAGTTTGATGTCGAATGTAGACGTAGCGGCCAGATTCGTGTGCCAATCACAATTAGAACTCTCGGCCCACAACTGCCGGTCACATGCAGACTAAAAGGGTCAATTTCGCTGAATAAAATTCCGGCTGCTCTATGAGTAAGAGCCCATGCTGGCATAACACCAATTTAATTTTAACCCACTAGAATAAGGCTAGTCTAAACCCCGGCTCCCGTGAGCTCTTTCCCTCACATTATCTTCAGGAGGCATGTGGCGAAATGCAATGCTTTCAGTATGAAAAAAAAAAATGTGCAACATGTTCAAGTGTAGGTTTGCGCAGATAAACCTGTAAGTACAGAGCATATCAATGTTGGTAGTATACTATTAACTTTTAAATTTCATCAGCAGCATTATCGTCTTACTTTTTTTTTTCTGAAGGCACCCCTTCTGCCCATCAGGCAGGCTAATTGTTTGTTTATCATTTACAATTTAGTTTTTTTTAATACCTGGTTCTTCTCTGACGTAACTGCTCTAGAATACATATTTATACATTTTTACTTAAATTTCTTTATGTTTATATGTTTCGAGCATGCTTAATGCAGACCTATCACCCCGCCCGTATTTCGAAAATACCTCTCACATCCCGCAGTGGCACTAGATTCTCCCGCATTTAGATCAAATCTTCCGTACTTTATCTGTTTAAGTTTGTAATTGTTACTAATGTTTATTTTTCAGTAAATGTAATTATTTCCCCAGTAAGTTGCCAAGCTAGTTCTGGCCTTACCTCACAGTAACGCTGATGAAGAAAGGGTGTTCAGTGTTGTCAATAAGAACGTCACCTCTCAGAGAGCCAGTCCTAATATTGAAGGGACACTCGAATCACTTATCGCCTGTAAAACGAACGAATGAGTTCGCCCAATAAGGCTTGCTATGAGTATAAACTAAGCAGTGAATTACTTGCCAAAGCTAAGTCAGCAACATATGCATAGGCTATACTCTAATGTTCAAAAATTATATCACTCTATCATAATCTACCAATAAAATACATGCAATAATATGCACAACAGGCTATGGACACGGCTATTTTGCCGTATGGACATAAATATGTATTTTTCTTTCATTTTTATGTATTTACCTATTCATGAAATTATGCATCTATGGTCGTAGTAGATAGATAAAATGCAATACATTGAGAATTATTGGATAAATGTTATCAAAATAATGATATTCTGCCTTGGATTGATGAATCTCCCGCATTTTTGTAAATCTCCAGAATTTCCTTATAATCTCCAGCAAAAGTTTCAAGTAGGGTTGACAGGTCTGTTAATGAATAGTCTGGGTCTTTTAATTCCATGAAGTATTTTTCAAACACTTTGTTGCATCTTGGTTCCAGAAAACTCAGCCATGCATCTACCCGAAGTCATACTTCCAGTGGTAGATAATTCTCCGATGTCTTCTGATCGCTTCGTTTCGCATTCTCTACTACGATGAAGCGCCTATTTTGTATCCAGTTTTCTTCCCATTAAAAGTACCCATTGAAGCTCTACAACGCTGAATTAAGTTTATTCGTTATTATTTTTTATTTTGCCTCCCGTATTAAATGACCCTTGAGCTTTTTTAGTAAATAACTTGGTAATCCATTATTGAAACAATGCAGCAGTCTAATCTTGTATTCTCCAGTTATGCACCAGCATTTTCGACGTATGATGTTTCATTATGAAAGCCGCTTATTTTTAGGTAATAATGCCCCATTTCCCATTCATTATGCAACTGATCTGTTATAAGGAGATGTTAATCGATTAGTGTTCCTAGATTAATCAGTCTTGAATATTTGTACCTTTGTCTAATTTATTTTCACTGCTTAAATAACAGGGTCTCTCTCTCTCTCTGTTTTTACCTTCACTGATCTTCAGTGTTTCCCTGTCCGCTCAAATCTTCACGTCTTTCATTGAGTTCTTTATTTTGAACATATCTTCATAGTCATAGTTGTCCTTAACAAGATAACAATACCTTTTGCAGATGTATTTGTATTTTTTTTTTCTTCTTTTTTATGAAAGGCCGATAACCTATATTTTCAATTATGTAATTCCTTAAACAGTGCATAGCAATACTCCTCTTGACAAAGATTTTGGATCCAGATATAAAACACTTAATATCCGCTTTGTTATTTCTACTATTCAGATGACTTTTAAATCATCCTAATACATCTTCGACCTTTATTCATATTCAGCTTTGTATGATAAGTCTTTGTAAGCTACTAGTATCAAATCCATAAATTGCAAGAGATTTTCATCATAAAACACTATAGCTCATTATCCAGAACCATATTACATGAAAGCTTGCAGGTCCCATGTTAAGACGTTACCCATTTCAAGATGGTCAAGAATCTGCTTAAGCACTCTTTCATTGGTTGTCGATAGAAACATGGGCGCCCGCACGTATAGGGCAAGGGGGCTTTGTTTTTGTTTTGTACAAACGAACAAAGGCAAGGGGACGTTCTTATTGGCGATTGCTTTTATAAATAGAAGACACTCGATTTATAAGCTACGTTCTATAGCTTCGTTTCCATTTTCATATCAAGAAGTTTTTTCTGCTTCAAAAAACCAAAAATAATCTTTATACCATATTTGAGTTACCTCATAAATAATTTTCCCCGTGGTTTTTTGAGCGTAGCGCCGTCAGTGCACCTCACGCGGTGCACTGTAGGCATGACTTAGCACATATATATATATATTATATATATATATATATTATATATATATATATATATATATATAGATATATATATATATATATATATATATATATATCTATATATATATATATATATATATAATATATATATATAATATAATATTATATAATATATATTATATATATATATAATAATATATATGCATATATAATATATAATGTGTGCTAAGTCATGCCTACAGTGCACCGCGTGAGGTGCACTGACGGCGATACACACAAAAATCTACGGGGAGAATTATTTGAGGTAACTCAGATATGGTATAAAGATTTATTTTAAATATATATACATTATATATATATATAATTACTTAAACTACAACATTCTACAGTATGTTCTTTAAGTAATTTAAAGGTATCCTCATCATAATTATTGTATAAGATTTGTATGCAGTATACAACTGCGTTATTCTTTCCAAAAATGTTTGATTTCAGTTGAACGGTAGATAGGAAACTATAAAAAAAACTCAGTAACTGTCATTTTTTATTTATTGCATCTTCTTCACTTGGATTATTGGCGTCGCAGATCCACTGCACACACCCACAATAATTGCTTTATTTATTACAGAAATAAAGGCGCTGATACTGTTTTTGGAATTCACCTGCTAGTCTGATTGATAACGGAAACTATTCAAGTAGTATATTTTAGGATTTAACCAAGATATGCTGCTGACGCTCCTAGATAAAAAGAGTTGGCTTTCTCGTATTTACGGTCTATAGACGGTTTCCCTTAGCCGGGCTCTCATTCAGGCGGAGAGCTCATACTGTGACGTCACAAGTTACGCCTCCCATTCTTATCTATCGACTTGGCTAAGAAACCTTTAGTTTTTATACATTTAATCATCGCATGGTGCGTTTGATAACAAACTGTAAAGAGGTTACTACATGCGTGACTTTCGAATACCCATTCTCTCATTTATTCACTTAGCTTTGTTTTATTTTCACTCAAAATATAGATGTAACATACTAGCTACTACAGCTTTCTTTGTTTATCCTTTACTCATTCATTTGCTTACCTATATACCCTATTGGTTTGGTCTCTCTCTCTCTCTCTCTCTCTCTCTCTCTCTCGTAATAAATTATCATTATAGATTATAAATACTATAAATAATTAAGAAATGTAGGATTCTGTCAAGTTTTCATATTTCATTTTGAAAAACACATCTTTTTTATTTAAATAAAGGTTAGCGTGTTAGGTTAATTATATTTTCCAAATCTTATTGTGAATACTGTTATATTATGGTAAATGCATAAAAATATGGATATAGGACTATAAAAAAAATACATTTGCACGACTTTGACCACAAAAAAAGAAAAAAATATTAAACGTATAAGAATGAGATCATATAGCATGTAAGGAATCAAAGGAATAAACGATGAAAGCAAGTGTCTCATTAGCACTCGGTATCACATAAATATACATCCGAAAACATAAGTTCACATATAACATATACTGTATGCATAAAGGTAAATTATACATTCATAAGACGGTTGCAATATTTTTGGGAAAAATACCAAAACAGGTATTTGCATTTATTTGACTTCCTAAGAAAAATGATATAATAAATAGTCCTTTGGGGAATAAAATGATCCAACAAACTTAACAAACAATTCAGGACAGTCATCACTTGATTTTTTTATTATTTGTTTAAGCAGCCATTTCCGACAAAGTACAATGGGCTGCAGTCTTCACTTGAACAGTTTTTGTTTGACATAAATTCTCTCAAGTTTTTTTATATTTTTATCTTCTTATGTAACATCCCCTTTATGCTACTTTTTTCTAAGGCAATTTTTTTTTATTAACATGACGTATTTTCATGAAAATAAAAATTTGGCGAAGGAATGCACAATTTCATCAGGCAAGGATAGTTTATCCATTTCTTTATCTGCGCAATCAAATTCAATTGGCAGTTTTTGCCATCCTGTAGTGTCTCGCTATTTGTGGCTTTAAATATTATCATAATAATAAGGAAAGTACAAATTCTTTCGGCCGACACTAAAGATATGCGTTGCTTTTAGTAGTTGAGCCATCTTTTGTCCCTAGATATGGGTATTTGGTGATGAATTTTCTTGCCATATATCCCCCAATGTAAATATATTAGTGATTTTTCTTCAATCTTATCACCTGCATACATCTGACACTACGTTATCAAAATTAGGGCACATATCACAAAGCTGTTGCATCATCATCAAAGTTATCATTAAATTCAGTATCACAGAAGAGCAGAGATCTTAACATAATTCGAGTGCAAGATGGGAGTCATTTCAGTCCTCCGTGCATTGATGTAATGCACGAATTATGAGGGAAACTATCACATGACGTACTGCATGGATTAGGACTACCTGAAATACTACCACTTTAAACACATTCCGTATTCTCTACAATCCTACTAGAATTACTCTTTTTACTCATGAGAGAGACATTCTTGCCAAGCAGATATTACCGGAGTCTATACTTAAATTGGACGGGGTTTGGGTGATCATGACTCTCTGCCATTTGTCTTATGCAGTTAAAAAAAAAACAAAATTGTTCAATAAAACCGTGATTGAGCCGTCTTGTTATTATCTAGTATTCTATCGTGAACAGTCTTTGCAACATCTCAAACAGGCCTTTTAATGCTTCGCAGGATATTATCCATTTTTGGAATGGGAAAAAACTACTTCTATCTTCACTTTTCACTTTCATTGTTTTCATAGCTTCACTCATCGTATCAAGTATTCCAGTTTGTGCATCAATTTTAACTCCAAATGCATTACGTGACTCGACATCTCCATACGAGTTCATGACATCAAACCAGTCATTAACGAGTAAAATAAAGTCTGAGTTATGTGAAAGGTGTAACTAGAGGAAAGCCTCGCAGTTGCACTAGGCAAAAATTACTAGAAGAGGGTGGAAAATAAGACGGAAGAAACAGAACATAAACGGAGGTACAGTAAAAGGAATGAAAGAAGTTGCAGCCAGGGGCCGGAGGGTCGCAGTAGACCCTTAATACCGTCAGTGCCCCTCGAACGGTGCACTGATAGGGGGGGGACTTTCCTGAAGCCTGTACTAGAGGAAGTCCTGCTGGCTTTGCAGCTGAGACCCGCCCACTGCATGCCAGTGATTGGCTAACTCTTGAAGGGGGAATGACGTCACTCTAGTTACCAGTGTAAATGATTACCACACAGACATTAACTGAAATGAAGCATAGACTTATGCAGCCAGTTCTGATGTTAGGGTATTAATTCATCATAATCCTGCATGACAATTGTTAATATCATTGAGAGATTAGGCCTACCCATCAATTTTTTAAATTGTGAGGCAATGACAGGGCATAGGCCTATACACATCACTTTCTTATATTTTGAGGCAATGACAGGATAGGCTTACTCGTTAATTTCTTATATTTTGAGGCAATGACAAGATAGGCTTACTCGTCACTTTCTTATATTTTGAGGCAATGACAAGATAGGCTTACTCGTCACTTTCTTATATTTTGAGGCAATGACAGGATAGGCTTACTCGTCAATTTCTTATACTTTGAGGCAATGAGGGCATATGCCTACTCGTCAATTTCAAAATAGGCTAAGTGTTTTTAGAGGGGTTTTAAGTATTCGCAGATCTTAGCTATTCACGTGGGGTCTGGTACCCATTCCCCGCGAATACAGGTGGTCTACTGTATATTACAGAACTTCCTCACCTCACTCAGAGGGAAAGAGAGAGATGTACACACACACACACAACTGTATTAAATTTCATGCTTGTGATCAATGTAAAGGCCTTGTGATCCGATTTTTGGACTTGCAATCAGTGACCAGTACCACGGGATATGGCATTGGCCACATTGCTCTTTTAACATTATGGAGCCAGGTTATGAGGACGTTTGGGCCTTGATGTGAGATGTTGAAAGTCAGCGTCCTTTACCAAGAATAGCAGCTCCTCTAGGCATACCTGAAGTTCTTGCAACTGAAGTTGGCTGGCAAGGTATCTCCCCACAACCAGCTCCTTTTTTCATGGATGATCCCATAATGTTCAAGAAACGGTTAGCTGATTTGCTGATTTCATGAACCTTATCCAGTCTATGAATGTTTTCATACCCAAGAGGGTATCTGCATTACCATATTCATCACATGCTTTCACAGGTGCTTCTGCAACCTCACCTGAATGTGCAATAATGTCCTCAATTTCAGCATGTTCTTCATCAGTCATGCTGCTTGCTGACATCACATGAGGTGTTTCCGTTTCCATCTGTAGGTCTATAGTTATCATTGGACGAATTTCCTTCACAATTTTCTTCAGTTGTTTTTCCACTTGGTACCTCTTTCAAAGATTTGAAAAAACCCTCTGTGGGGCTTTCTCCTCACCATGGGCTAAAACTGCTAACCAATGATGGCTACTACTGTTCAGCAATAAATAAATTAACATTTAAGATCTGGGGCAATAGTCATTCCATGGTAGCCCATACAGTCTGATGCTTGTAGATTGTACCAATGTTTCCTGCCATGCATGTCCACATATTAATATTGAGGTCTACCTCATACATTTGTCTGGGTCACTCTCACTTTGCACCTGGTATATCACACCAACTAGGGGTTTTATGGTTTCCAAAGGAAATGTATCCATGATCACTCTTGAGTCATCAACTCGGTGCCATATCCACTGTACGCTGTCTAACGTAGCAGTCAAAGACCTCTGCCATAAACACTACCAGCTGAGCAGTGTTGTAGGCCTTGCATCTGAAAAAAAATGATAAGACTAATTAATTAGGTGACATTATTTCCATATACAGTGGTACCTCGACATACGAAAGGCTCAACTTACGAAAAACTCGAGATACGAAAGCAAATACGAAAAATTTTACAGCTCTACATACGAAAAGTTTTCAAGATACGAAAGGTTGTTGCTGTAAAGTCCAGAGATTCGCCCAGACCACCAAGAACAATTTTAAAACTCCCGCGCCGCCAACTGAGTAAATTCGCCACCATCCTCCCGCTCTCCCATTGGTTCCTGATGCTAGTCACCCCATAAGGTCCTGCTCTCCTATTGTTCAGCCTCTACCCCTTGTGCTTTAAGTATTCTATTGGTAAAAGGATGCTGTAAATTGAAAAACTTATTCATGCAATACATTTAATAAAAAAAAAACATTAGGTAAAGATAAAATAAAGAACAGAAATGAATGGTTATTATACTGTTTGGTAGTTTCAGTAGTTGAAGAGAGATAATGAAAATTTATGGCTTACTGTGTACAGTGATTGCTTGGCGATCGTTTGATACTCATAAGTGCTGGATGTAAACAGAAGTTTGGAAGCTTTTTTTTTGTTTATTTTAGTTAATGGTTACTTAATAATTATTTGAAATGAGTACATGCAATACATTTAATAAAAAAAATTGTGAATTAGATATAAAATATAAAATAAATCAGACTGCCAACAAATACGTATTTTTTAGAATTCTTCTGTTTTATTGTTACGTTACGTATACGTATGTTTCATTATACCTGTCAGTAACTCGGTATCTCCATTAGGTAAAGATAGAATAAAGAATAGAAATGAATGGTTATTATACTGTTTGGTAGTTTCATTAGTTGAAGAGAGATAGATACTAAAGAATATTTATGGCTTACTGTGTAATAGGAAAAATGATTGCTTGGCATTCGTTCGGTACTCGTAAGACGGTAAGAGCTGAATGGAAACAATCGATTGGAAGGGGTTTTTTTTTGTTTGTTTGTGTATTATAGTTAATGATTAATTAATAATTATTTGAAATGAGTACATACTGATTATTTATACATTTTATTGGCATATTCTATATTCTAAGCTTTTAGCTCTTAGGTTTAGATGTCAGAATCATAGACTAGGCTACAGTAACAACCGCTAACATAGGCTAGGCTTATCGCTACGGGACATATGCTAAAGTCCTAATATATGCAGTAAAAATGGGGTTGAACATTACATGCAGTTGAATATTACTCAAGTATGTACAGTATTTTGCCTTTTTGGAGTCATATTTCTTCCGTCGGATCGGCGTCGTAACCCTAGAACATGTGTTGTAGGCCTGGAAATAAAATTTACTGGGGTGTTTTTGGAAGGCTTGGAACAGATTAGCCATTTTACATATAAAATGTGGTCCAAGATACGAAAACTTCATGATACGAAGGTCCCCTCGGAACGGATTAATTTCGTATTTCGAGGTACTACTGTACATAATATATACTATATTACAAGAAAACAGTGGTTTTAACTTCCACCTTGGTATATATCATTTGTTTGATAATTCATTTTGGTTGTGTTGTAATGGAATATCTCTGTATTTGTAATATACTAAAACAATAGTATGTTGCCTCCTGCTGATAATACAGTCAAACCCTCAGGTTTTGTACTCCATTCTTTTCGTTCATTTCGATTTTCATAGACTTTTTTTCCACGAAATTCTGTCTCTGTTATCATACATTTCCTCAGTTTCCGTACACTCGGAAACGCTCCATCCAGAGCCCAGCATGTGACCAGGCCCAGATTCAAAAGCCCAAACAAAGCATCCCATCTTTTGAATTCATTGTTTTTGTGCTTTTTTATTCAGGTGCAACTACTAAATAAGCCATCATGGGGCCAAAGAAAGTTCAAAGGGATAGCCCTTGAGTGAAAAAGGCAATAAACACTATAGAATTTAAGAAAGAACTCGTAGCAAAGTGTTGGAGGAAGTAGCATGCTGATCTCAGTGAGAAAATGCCTACAAAAAGCAGACTGGTTTGAAAAATTCAGAAAACAAATGGGCATACATAATGAGCCTACTTCAGGGATTAATGACATGTTTGCAAAGTGAAAAGATGTACAAAATTTTTTGGAGAATTATCATCCCAACAAAAAAGTTGTAATCCATGTTTCCGACATGTTTTATGACAATGCCATGTTTAATGTCTGGACAGTTTTGTTGTGATACAGGGGTCCAGTAACTCTCAAGCTGGTCCTAGTGCCAGTAAAACATGAAGAGGGGAATTAACCTCAGATAGTGCCAGTAAAAAATGAAGAGAAGTAACCCCAGATAGGTCCTTGATACCTGAAGTCCTTCTGGAGGGAGATTCCCCTTCCAAACAATAAACACTCCTCCCTCTCCCCTCCTCTCCATCTTTCATATGCTAACAGGTGTTTTCCATAAAGGCAAGAGTGATGTTAAATGTCCATTCATTCATTTTATTAGTCATTTATACTTATTTCTCGTTGTTTTCTGTGTGTAAAACTGTTTATTCCCTATAAAAATGGAATTTTTATAATAAAATGAAATCTTATTGCATACTTACCAAACAATTATACAGCTGTAGGTTCCCTATGTGGCAGACAAAAGATTTACTTTCGCGGTGGCGCCGCCATCGCCAATGTGGGTGACGTCATCTCCCACTACTCGAGGGAGGAACAGATACAACTGTTCAGGGGAAGATAAATCATTCTGCCCAACCATCCACCTGTGGGGAGGAGGGAGGGCTGTAATTAAATAATTGTTTGGTAAGTATGCAAGAAAAATTCCATTTTTATTGCAGTCTTACTGAACAATTATACAGCTGATTACCCATTGCAAGGAGGGGGGGCTGTGGATGTATGCTTATTTCAAAAAGAAAACAGGATTTTTGAAAAAAGACAATAGTCAGCACTGTAAGTGCTTGTTGTACCTTACCTTGTATGAGAGCTGCTGCAGAATACAGCCTCTGGTCAGAGCTCATCTTACTTAGTACAGAGCTTGGATGTTTGTCCAAAGAGTACCTCTACATAGAATGGACTTCCTTTGCAGTCATGGCAGTTCACTGCTGACTTGACAAAAGTGAAAACATAATGTTGCCCTTGCCCTGGGCGAAGACCAGATACCACATACACAAGTCACCTACACCATATTAAAAACCTATACCCACCGTATTAAAGACAATTGACTGGCAAGTACTCCAGGTAAAAGTACCCCCAGCTTCCCGTAACACAGCAATCTTGACACAAGAAGAAATTACAGAGAGGGAAGAACCCCCTATGTCGTTTCTCCCAACATCATGCCAGCTACAGAAATAGGACCAAGAGACATACAATCTTCAAACACTGTCTCAATCTCTTGCAGGTAATGAGACGCAAACACAGATTTTGACCTCCAAAAGGTACTCTGCAGGATCGCAGACAGCAACAAATTATGTTGGAATGCTAGGGAGGTCCCTACCGCTCGGACTTCATGTGCCTTGACTTTCAACACTGGATAATCCGATTCGTTTACATGAGTGTGTGCTTGGACAATGAGTTCTCTCAAGAAGGAGATAGCATTCTTCGAAAGAGGACAAGACGGATTCTTCACCGAACACCACAGTCGAGAAGAAGGTCCTCTTATTGTCTACATTCTATGAAGATAGTACCTTACAATATTGGCCAAACTCATAATTGTGAAGGAGCGGGGCCTAGGTTTCAAAGGGTTTTCATTCTTAGCTAGGAAACTAAAATCAATGAGCACATTGTGTCCCCTTGTGAGAAGCTAACTCATTTCTCCATAACGTGGAGTTTGCTGATACGTCTTGCCGAAGCTAAAGCTATCAAGAATAATGTCTTCTTGGTTAGGTTCCTCATCACAGAAGACCGCATCGGCTCATAAGAACAACTCGAAAGCCACTTGAGTACTACATCCAGGTTCCAAGAAACTGAGTCTTTCAGGCACTTAGATGTCTCGAAAGACTTAAACCCTCTTAAGCCGGAGCCCTAAAAATCAAAACGTCTCCCGTATGCCGGGCCTGGTTTGGAGTGAGCGCGGAAGTGGAAAAAATAATTTTTTCAAAAAATTACAGCGCGCGTACTTTTGAAGATTAAGATTCATTTTTGGCTCCTTTTTTTTGTCATTGCCTGAAGTTTAGAATGCACCATCAGAAATGAAAAATAATATCATTATCATATGTAAATAATGCGATATATGGTAGCGAAAAAAAAAAAATTCATACATAATTGTATTCAAATCACGCTGTGCAGAAAACGGTCAAAGCTAACCAGTTACTTTTTTTTTGCGTTGTATTGTACACTAAATTGCGATCATTTTGATATATAATACATTGTAAAACAATAAAAGTAACACCGGGAAAAATATTATCACAAAATTATGTACGAATTCGTAACGCGCGGACGCAAAAAATATTTTTTTCAAAAATTCACCGTAATTCTAAATAATGTTCTAGAGACTTCCAATTTGTTTTCAAAATTAAGACAAATGATTGAATATTACGATACTGTAAGAGTTTTAGATTAGAATTGCAGATTTCGACCATTTCGGACGAGTTAAATTTGACCGAATGTCGAAATTTTAATATATATATTTTTTCATATGCTCATATTTCGAAGATGGTAAAAAGCTACAACCTTCAATTATTTTTTATTGTATTCTTCATGAATTTTCGCACATTTTGATATATGAAACTCTATAAAAAGGCTAATATGAAAAGGAGCAAATATTAGGATAATGCCATGTACGTATTTCGGAGACTTGCGGCCGCGAATCGGCGCGCGGAGTGAAGTAAATATATTTTTCAAAAATTCACCATAAATCACAATATTGTTTTAGAGACTTCAAATTTGTTTCAAAATGAAGAAACATGACGGAATATTACTAGGCCGTAAGAGTTTTTAGCTTACAATTGCGTTTTTCAACTATTTCGTAGAGTCAAATTTGACCGAACGTGGTTTTTTTTCTATTTATCGTGATTTATATGCAAATATTTCGAAAAAGAGAAAAGCTACAACCTTCAATCATTTTTAGTTGTATTCTACATGAAAATTGCGCACATTTTCATATATAAAACTTTATGAAACAGCTAATTTTAAATGGTGCAAACATTTCGACAATCGCACAAAAAAATTCTGATTTTTTCGGAAGAGTTACCGCGCGAACGTAATTTTTTTTTTTTTTTTCATAAATTCACCATAAATCAAAATATTGTGCTAGAGACTTCCAAGTCGTTGGCAAAATGAAGGTAAATGAATGAATATTACTAGAATATAAGAAGTTTTAGCTTACAATTGCGTTTTTTCGACCATTTCGGTAGAGTCCAAAGAGGCTGACCGAAAGTTGAAATTTTTGCACTTAACGTTATTTATATTGAAATATTTCAAAACTGATAAAAGCTACAACCATGGGTTGTCTTTTGTTGTATTGTGCATGAAATTGCGCACATTTCCATATATAAAACTTTATGTAACGGCAAATTTAAAAGGGTGCAAACATTGGGACAATCGCACGAAAAAATTTATCGGAAGAGTTATCGCACGAACGTAAGGAAAAAGTTTTTTCATAAATTCACCATAAATCGAAATATTGTGCTAGAGACGTCCATTTGTTGCAAAATGAAGGCAAATGATTGAATATTACTATCATATAAAAGAATTTAGCTTACAATTGCGTTTCTCGACCATTTCTGTAGAGTCAAAGTTGACCAAAGGTTGAAATTTTTGCACTTATCGTTATTTATATGAAAATATATTTCAAAATTGATAAAAGCTACAATTCATGAGTATTTTTTTAGTTGTATTGTGCATGAAATAAATTGCGCACATTTTTCATATATAATACTTCATGTAAAGGATAATTTAAAATGGTGCAATAATTATGTCAAAGTGACGAAATAATTTCCGAGATGTGTCACTGATACTTTTTAGTGCGATAAGAAAGAAATTCGCGCTTGCGCGCCTGCGTAGCGATTGTAAACAAACAACAACGCCTTGATCCGTGAACTCCCAGCATCCCCAAGGCGCGTGATACAAAAGTTTTCGGCTGGTAGGCCTATAAGTATTTTTTCCGCGAATTTTTAAAAAAACTTTTTTTGAGCCGACGTATGATACGTCCAATCGGCATACGGGAGACATTTTGACTCGACGTTTAATACGTCCAATCGGCGTAAGAGGGGTTAATCAAGTCTGACAGGTCAGTATTATTAGACAGATCTATGCCTCTGTGTTTAAATACAGATGCCAACATCACCCTGTAACCCCTTGTCGTCAATGGAGCCAAGCGTCTCGACACTTTTAGAAACAGAAGAAAGTCTGCTATCTCGCTTAAAGAGGTCTCAGAAGAAGAGAATTTATTCTGCTTGCACCGTTCTCTAAACACTCCCCACTTGGATTGGTACAGTTTGTTAGAAGAAGCACTTCAACACTTACCGGTAGCTTTCAAAGCTGCTCTTGAAAAGTCTTTTTCTCTGACAAGGCTCCTGACAGTCTGTAACCTGTCAAGGCCAGAGTGGAAAACCCTTGATGGAACCTTGCAAAACGCGGTTGTTTGAGTAGCAACTTCTTGGACAGTAGGAGTCTCAGAAAGTCTACAAGTAGACAGAGAAGATCTGGAAACCATTCCTTTCTTGGCCAGAATGGTGCTACGAGAGTGAGACACAGATTCTGATGAAAATACCAAATTTGTAACTAATTTGTATTTTTCATAACTAACAAACCTGAGGTCTTAACATTAGGATTTACTAGCGCCAAGCTGGAAACCGGTAGAATTAAAATTACACTTGTGAGATCCAGGGACTATTGGCATCTATACCAGGTCACGGGGCATGTATACCCAGAATGCCCACGGCTACCTGTGACCCACCAGTTATATTTCTAACCCAGTTTAGACTGCTAGAGGGGTGGTTTGAGGTGGGCCTTTACCTGTTAAGACCTCAGGTTTGTTAGTTATGAAAAATAACAAATTAGTTACAAATGATATTGTTTATAATACATAAAGTTTCATACATACTTACCTGGCAGATATATACATAGCTAAGACTCCGTGCGTCCCCGACAGAAATTCAAATTTCGCGCCACTCGCTACAGTAGGTCAGGTGATCTACGGTCCTGCCCCTGGGCGGCAGGGACTAGGAACCATTCCCGTTTTCTACTCATATATTTTTCTCTTCCACCTGTCTCCTTGCGGGGAGGCTGGGTGGGCCCTAATCGTATATATCTGCCAGGTAAGTATGTATGAAACTTTATTGTATTATAACAATATCATTTTCATACAATCAACTTACCTGTCAGATATATACATAGCTGATTGGCACCCTTCGGTGGAGGGTAAGAGACAGCTACTACTGGAATAGACAGGTAAACAACATCTGTTGTAGGTATAAAATAAAACCTGGTTCCTACCTGATAGGTGTAGACTTCGTGGGTGTTTGCCCTGCAGTCTGCATCACCTCAAGAAACTTTAGCGAGATATGTGATCTATGGCCAAGAATTCTTGTGGGTCTGCCGAAGGGGTCTTATCCACTTACTCGGCAGAGCCTGAAAGGACTTTGTCAATGGGTGCTGATCCACTTACATGACACACACCTTATTAAGGAGCACACAACCAATCCCGACCACCTGGTCCTAACCACCATGTTAGTATTAAAAATTGCTCCGAGTTATCCCCAACTCTTCGCAACAACCGTGACTCAAACCACAATGCACACGCACACAATATTTTTAAAAAAAAATTTTATCTATTACAAGATATCACAAGAGTTCCTTACTGAACGGAAGTGACTGGCCGCTTGTGCGGCAACTGCACTTGTTCAGCAGAAAGTCTAGAACATATCTATTAGACTTAAGTAGAAAAAAAAAATTTTAAGGATTGTTGTCAGCTCCTGTACCCAGGATTGTGCCCGCAGACACAAAAGGACCTAAGGAAAAACATTTTTCATAGGTCACACGCACGTCCTTCAAATAGTGAGCAGCAAACACAGAATTACATCTCCAATATGTCGCTTCCAAGATATTCTTCAGCGACATATTTCTCTGAAAAGAGAGAGACGTCGCCACTGCTCTCACTTCATGAGCTCTTACTCTCATGGAGTTTTAAGAATCCTCCGTGCAAGCCTTATGAGCGTCCGTAATTACGTTCCTGACAAAAAAGGCTAAAGCATTCTTAGACATAGGTCTTGATGGATCCTTCACTGAGCACCAAAGACCTTGTCTAGAACCTCCCAACTGTTCCTTTTTCTGTAAGTAAACTTTAACGCCCTTACTGGCAAAGAGACCTCTCCGGTTCCCTGCCGACGAGACCCGATAATCCTTTTACCTCGAAGTTTCTCGGCCAGGGGATTCGAAGGATTTTCATTCTTCGCCAAAGAAATAATTCCTTGAAGGAACAGATGGCTGAATCTATATTGAACCCGACTTTGTCACTAAGGGCGGTGTAGTTCACTAACTCTTTTTGCCGTCGCTAGTGACAAAGGAATAAACATTTTCTCGTTATATCACGAAACAAGGCCAAATGTAGGGTTCAAATCTCTCTGAAGCCAAGAACTTCAGCACTACGTCTAGATTCCAGTTAGGGGGAGAATAATCTAGACTTCTTGGTCTCAAACAACCTAATCAGATCATGCAGATCCTTATCGTTTCCCAAATCTAGGCCTCTATTCCTAAAGACGGCCGATAGCATACTCCTATAGCCCTTTATCGTGGCTACGGAGAAGCTGCGATTCTTCTCTCAGAAATAACAGAAAATCAGCTATTTCTGTTACAGAGGTACTGGAGGAGGACAACTTCTTTGACTTACACCACCTTCTAAAAACTTCCCACTTGGATTGGTAAACCCGGATAGTGGAAGTTCTCCGGGTCGGGCTCTAGCGATCGAGCTTGCTGCTTTGCTAGAAAAGCCTCTCGCTCTGACAAGTCTTTCGATAGTCGAAAGGCAGTCAGAGCGAGAGCGGGGAGGTTTTGATGAAACCTCTCGAAGTGTGTTGTCTGAGAAGATCCCTCCTTTGTGGAAGGGATCTGGGGAAGTCTACTATCCCACTCCAGTACCTCTGGGAACCACTCTTGAGCTGGCCAAAAGGGGGCTATCAGGGTCATTCTTGTCCCCTTTGAAGTCACAAACTTCCTGAGCACTTGCCCCCAGAATCTTGAATGGGGGAAATGCGTAAACGTCTACCTGAGACCAATCTAGCAGGAAGGCGTCTACTGCTAGAGCTCTGGGATCTTCTACTACTGAACAGAAGACTTCCAGTCTCTTCGAGAGGACGTGGCAAAGAGGTCGACATGAGGAGTTCCCCAAAGAGACCAGAGCTTGAGGCAACGTCTGAGTGGAGGGTCCACTCGGTATGAAGGACCTGGTTCCTCCTGCTCAGCCTGTCCGCTCTACGTTCCTTACTCCCTGAACGAACCTCGTCAAGAGAGAGATGTTCCTTTTGTGATGTCCACAACAGCAGTTCTCTTGCGAGTTCGTAAAGGGCATAACGATGAGTACCTCCTTGCTTCCGAATGTATGCCAGAGCGGTTGTATTGTCCGCATTCACTTGTACTATTTTGTTGCATACTAACGGTTCGAAGCTCTTTAGAGCTAGGTGTATAGCCAACAGTTCTTTGCAGTTTATGTGCCAGGACACTTGAAGAGCATTCCAAGTGCCTGACACTTCTCTCTTCCCAAAGTTGCTCCCCAACCTTTTTCCGACGCGTCGGAAAACAATACAAGGTTTGGGCTCTGTATTTCCAGAGGGAAGTACCCTTGTTTTCCCTCAGTGGGAGTAACCACCATTCTAGATGTCGTTTTATCAGATCTGGAATGGGAAAAACTGTCCGAGAGGAGTCCTGTCTTCATGTTCCACGAACTTCTGAGGAAGAACTGAAGAGGACGGAGATGAAGTCTTCCTAGATGAAAGAACTGTTCGAGCGAGGAAAGGGTCCCTAACAGGCTCAACCATTCCCCTCGCCGAAGTCCGTTCCTTCCTTAGGAATAGAGAGACTTTTTCTAAACCTCTCGCTAGTCTCTCTTGAGAAGGAAATACTCGAAAACCCCCCCGAGAATCCATCCGAATCCCCAGATAGACCAAGTTCTGGCTGGGGATCAGTTGGGACTTCTCGAGGTTCACGAGTAATCCTAATGTCTTTATCAGGTTTAGTGTCACAGTCAGGTCCTCCAAACACTGTTTCTCTGACTTTGCTCTGATAAGCCAGTCGTCTAGGTATAGAGATATACTGATTCCTTTCAGATGAAGCCATCTCGCCACATTTTTCAAAAGGTTCGTGAAAACCTGAGGCGCCGTAGACAGGCCGAAACACAAGGCTCTGAATTGGAAGATCCTTCCCCCCCCCCCCGTCATGAAAAGACGGAGGTACTTCTTCGACGAAGGATGGATCGGGACGTGAAAATAGGCGTCCTGGAGATCCAGAGACACCATCCAATCCCCTTGGCGAAGAAGCCGCAAGGACTGAAGCAGAGGTTTCCATTGAGAACTTCTGTTTTTGAACAAACTTGTTCAGAGCGCTGACATCCAGAACTGGTCTCCAGCCCCCGAGGCTTTCGCAACCAGAAAAGACGATTGTAAAACCCTGGGGAGCTTTGATCCAGCACAAGTTCTATAGCTCTCTTGTCCCACATCTGATCCACCAGTTGTTGAAGAGTATCTTTCAACACAGGGTCCTTGTAATTGGCGGACAATTCCCTCGGAGTTGACGTCAGGGGAGGATTGTCCAGGAAAGGAATGAGATATCCCTTCTGAAGAACCGACATCGACCAAGCGTCTGTGTCGATGCGAGTCCAGGCTTCCGCAAATCCCCGGAGCCTGGCACCTACTGGTGTTTGGAGGAGCGCCACTTCACTTTCCCCTTTTAAAGGGGCGGAACGAGGCCTCGACCTCTCTTCTCGGTCGTTTTCCTTTTAGCGGTAACTCTAGTGGGAGGGCATCCTCGAAAGGGCCGCACAGGAGTAGACCCCCCTTTTATTTCTTTTCTCCCACCACCATCACTGGTCTCTTCTTCCTGGCACGATTGCAGGAGAAGATCCTGTGTCGCTTTCTCCGTCAGAGATCGGGAAATATCCCTCACCAACTGTGACGGGAACAGAAAATCAGACCTAGGGGCGAATAACAAAGCTGCTCTTTGCGAATGTGATACTGCTTTCGTCAAGAAAGCGCTAAAAACAGATCTCTTCTTCAAGAGACCTGCTCCAAATAAGGAAGAAACTTCCCCTGAGCCGTCTTGCACCGCCTTGTCAATACATGACAAAATTGCCAGGAGTACATCTGGTTCTAGCCCTTCAGGGGCATAAGCCTTCTTGGACATCACCCCACGGACCAATCTAGGAAGTTAAAGACTTCTAGAATGTGAAAAAGTCCCTTGAGGAGATGATCCAACTCTGACAGACCCCAAGTAATCTTAGCCGTGTGAAGGCTATGTCTCCTGGATGCATCTACCAGACTGGAAAAGTCAGCTTCAGCTGAAGCTGGAAGTGTGAGACCCATATTCTCCCCAGTCTGGTACCAAATCCCTCTCTTGCCCGTAAGTCTAGCGGGAGGCATGCAAAACACTGTCCTTACTAGCTCTTTCTTAGTTAGCATCCAGCTATCCAGCGATTGCAGAGCTCTCTTCATAGAAATCGTCGGTCTCATTTTCAAGAAAGCCGACGATTTCGGTGTCTTCGAGCATGAAAAAAGTGAACGAGGCGAAGGAGGAGCGGCAGGGATCAATGCATCTCCGTATTCTTGGAGAAGGAGAGCTGTCAAAACTTTGTAGTTCGACAGTCCTTCTTTACCGTGAGACTCGTCCTCTGAGTCCTCTTCCAAAATCGGATCAGAAGGAGAGGCCACTTCCCGTTCCGGGTCTTCCTGTTCAAAAACTCTCTCTACGGGAGACAAACTCCTAATAGGAGAGGGGCTAAGAGAGTGTAAAGAGCTCCTATGCTTGGCTGGCTCTTCGTACTTGGCTGGCTCTTCGCGCTTGGCTGGCGCCTCGCGCTTGGCTGGCGCCTCGCGCCTGGCTGGCGCCTCGCGCTTGGCTGGCGTCTCGCGCCTGGCTGACTCCTCGCGCTTGGCTGGCGCCTCGCGCCTGGCAGGATCCTCGCGCTTGGCTGGCGTCTCGCGCCTGACTGACTCCTCGCGCTTGGCTGGCGCCTCGCGCCTGACTGGTGTCTCGCGCCTCTCAAAGCTCTCGCGCCTGACTGACGTCTCGCGCCTGGTTGAAGTCTCGCGTCTTCCTGGTGCCACATCCTTGTATGACAGATGCTTGTCTGGCGCCTCGCGCTTGGCTGAATCCTCACGCCTGGTTGTTACCTCGCGCTCGGCTGAAGCTGCTGGTCTGGCAGACGTATCCCATCTGGGAGAATCCTCTCGTCTGTAATGCGTTTCTCGCTTGTCTGACTCTCTAATCCTAGAGGACGCTTCTCGTCTGTAGGACGCCTCGCGCTTGGCTGGCGCGACGCGCTTGTCTGGCGAATCAAAATCGTCCAACGAGTCTCTATCTGAGTTCTCAAAAGACTCACGTCTCACAGGAGCCTCACTCCTGGCGGGAGAAGGAAGACGAGTCTTCTTGACCGGCAGTCTCACGTCTTTCTTACGAGGAGGATCCTTCGAAAGGACTCCTACTAAGGCGGATAGCTGTTCCTGCACCGCCAAAATGATCCTCTTGGAAGCCTCTCCTGCGTCTTCTTGAACGGGAGAGGGAGACCTCGAAGGCGTATTGCCCACATCATGGGACGTCAAAACCCTCTTCGCCTTCTTGATAGAAGGAGGCGCTTCTTCCGAAAAGCGTTCTGGGCTTGAATCCAACACAGGATCTCTCCAGTGCCTTTTCAGGGGCCTGGACAAGTCCGAATCCTTCCACCCTCGTTTAGGAGAGGGAGAAGCGGACGAAGAGAAGCACTCTCTGAGGACGCTTTTTCGATAGCGGTCCTGAGCAGACTGTCTATATACAGCACCTGCTGAAGGGACGCCTGACCGGGGGGAATTCTCCACAACCTCCGTACGGCTTTCGACTTTCCTTCTCCTCTGGGCTTGGGAGCTTGGAAGAGGTCTAGGCCTGGGAGCGTCGCAGAGACGGTCAGACGCCCCCTCCACAACACTGGGGACACTCACTTCACTAAAATCACTTTCACAGTCCTTACCTTTCATGGTAGCCATTTTGGATCTCATCCTGTGAAGAGTAGCCTTCAGTTCAGCAATTTCCGCCGGGCCGTAATCTGCAATGTAAAGCCAGTGAGGGTCCTGATACAGAATCATAATTAAGAGAAGAGTTAGAATTATCCAAAGGCTCAATAGGCCTTGTACTACTACCCCCGCCATCTTAGATGCAGCCCTTCTGACTCTATCCCTTTCTAACTTCTTCAAGTAAGAAGTTAGAGTCTTCCATTCCTCAACATTCAACCTCTCACACTCATGACAGGTGTTAGAAATAGAACAATCAAAACCCCTACATTTGCGACATACAGTGTGAGATCAACCGAAGCTTTCGGTATCCTCACCTTGCAGCCTACATTCACACACATTCTCACACAAACACTTGAATCAGACATTCTGAAGAAAAATCAAAAGCAAGTCCCAAAATCCAGTCCACAGTAGCGAATGCAAAACAACGATCCAGGTACGTCACCAAAAGTCCACAAAAAGATGATCAATTGTCTAGAAAAGCGAATTCCAGTCAAGAGGTGGCAGCAACGATGTTGATACCACCGGCGACAGAAAATATATGAGTAGAAAACGGGAATGGTTCCTAGTCCTGCCGCCCACCCAGGGCAGGGCCGGTAGATCACCTGACCTACCTGTAGCGAGTGGCGCGAAATTTGAATTTCTGTCGGGGACGACGGAGTCTTAGCTATGTATATATCTGCCAGGTAAGTTGATTGTATGAAATTTGGTATTTGTTCATATACAGAACAAACCTTCGGTCTTAACATTAGGATAGACTTACTTATTGGAGGAGGTAAGTCTCTACAACTGACGGGGAGTTTGCCACCTTATCCATTTCCGAAATATATAGGGAAATTCTAAGAGAATGGACATGAACCTAGAACCAAAGATATAAGCGAATCTATTGGTTTCCCCCACTGGTGTAGATACCATTCTATGGTTTACTCTTGTCCCTTGCAACTGGATCCACCTTCACCCCTCTCTTCCCTATTATCTAGAGGGGTGTGTTGCTACTGAAAAGTATATCATAACCTAAGATAGCTTCACAGTATGGCTGACCACCTCACCTGCATCTAGTCCATTCCAGCACATGACGGTACTCTCCTTCATACTGCCCGTAGTTAAAGGAGTAGGAAGAAAGTAGTAAAGAAAAAAGAAAAGGCCAGTCCATCCCATTCATTCTACTTTCATACCTTCATCTTAGCATAGAACGCAAACTGACCCGCCAGGGCACTGGATGAGCTATATCACTTGTTGGGCCGCCACCACTGGACCGCAGGAAAAAGTGTCCAAGGATCTATGGGCAACGTCTTTCAAATAAAATGGGGTGAAAGTTGTTTGGCGTTTCCACACACCAGCTTTCAGAATTCTATCCACAGACATGTTCTTCTTAAATGCCAGAGAAGCACTCAAGCCCCTGAAGTCATGAGCTCTAGCTCCCACCTGGCTATCTGACCCTCTGTCTTCTGCCATATAAGCATCTCTGATCGTCTCCCTTAGCCAAAACGATATTGTATTCCTGGACACTTCCTTCTTGTTCCGTCCTGTACTTACAAACAACCTCCGGCACCCCGGCCTGAGGTGCCTTGTTCTCCTTAAGTACTCCCTTAGTGCCCTGACGGGGCACAGGAGCATCTCATCTTTGTCATTGTCTACAAAGTCTGCCAAGGAAGGTATGGTAAAGGAGTTGAATCTGCCGTCTACTATTGTTGGGTTTTGGGTCTTGGCCACGAATTCTGGGACAAACTCAAATACCATTGACCTCCAACCTCTCGAGTGCTTTATGAGATATGACAGGCCATGTAGCTCCCCCACCCTTTTGGTTGAAGCCAGGGCCAATAAGAAGACTGTCTTCAGGGTCAGGCTCCTATCCGTGAAGTGCCTTAGTGGTTCGTAGGGGGGTTTTGTCAGACTACTCAGTACCCTGGTCAGATCCCAATCTGGGGCTTTTAGCTCCTTTGGTGGGCATGACTGTTCAAAGCTCCTCATCAGCATGGCCAACTCCCATGAAGACGAAATGTCCACTCCTTTCATTCGTAAGACTGAGGCTAGAGCCGCCCTGTACCCCTTCACTGCAGATACAGACATATGCTTTTCTGTTCTGAGATATATCAGAAAGTCTGCTAACTGCTGAATAGTGGTACCGAGTGGAGACAAGTTCCCTCTATGACACCAATCACAGTATGCTGACCACTTTCCTTGATATACTGTCGCAGATGATTTTCTGATATTTCCTGCCATCTGAGTTGCTGCTTTCTGCAAAAACCCTCTCGCTCGGAGGAGATACTTGACAGTCTCCACCCGTGAAGCGATAGGGACTTCACCGACTGGTGGTACCTCTCCATGTGCGGCTGACACAGTAGGTTGCTCCATGGGGGTAACTCTCTCGGCACATCTACTAGGAGTTCCAGCAGGTCTGGAAACCACTCTGCCTTCGGCCATAACGGGGCTACCAGGGTCATCTTGAGGTTCTGAGACCGCATTACCCTGTTCAGAACCTGACGGATTAGACAAAATGGAGGAAATGCGTACACGTCCAGATTGTCCCAGGGGGTGTTGTTGTCAAGCGCATCTTCTGCTACTGCCTCTGCGTCTGGGACTACTGAACAATACACTTCCAGCTTTTTGTTGTACCTGGTTGCGAATAGGTCTATGATCGGTCCTTCCCACAACATGAGCATCCTGTCACTACCTGTTGGTGCAGGACCACTCCATTCCCAGAATCTGATCCCTGCGGCTCAACTTGTCGGCCACTATGTTTCTTTTTCCCGGAATATACCTGGCCCTGATGTCTACCAGGTTCTCTACAGCCCACTGATGAAGTTGAACTGTCATCACATGTAACTGCCGAGAAACTAGGCCTCCTTGTTTGTTTATATAAGCTACTACTGTGGTGTTGTCTGACATCAATACCACTGAGTGTCCCTTTACTCTCTCCCTGAATTCCTGTAGAGCTAGAAACGCTGCTTTCAACTCCAGCACGTTTATATTGGAGTTCTCTGTCCTTGCAACTCCATTTTGCTGACACCATCAACTCCTCCATATGGGCTCCCCAGCCTTCTAGTGACGCATCCGAGAACAGCAAGAGGTCTGGGGAGGATTGTTGAAGGGGGACACCCACTGTCAGATTGTCGTCGTTCACCCACCACAGCAAGTCTTTCCTCACTTCTGCCGACAAGGGAATTTGCTCGTACGGGTGATCTACTATTGGTGACCAAAACTCCTTCATCCTCCATTGTAGGGACCGAAGGTGTAGCCTTCCTTGTGGTACTAGCTTCTCCAGGGAGGTTAGGATTCCCAGCACCACCTGCCACTGTCTTGCTGGCTGTGTCTGTTTTCCCAGAAAGGCATTCACCACTTGTTTGCATTTCTCTATTCTTTGGTCTGTCGGGAATACTTTGGCTTCTGTTGTGTCTATAACCATTCCCAGATACTCCAAACGTTGACTTGGATCCAACTGCGACTTCAACTTGCCTTATCAGCCTGAATGGAGGAAAGGTGTATGTGTCCAGCCCCAACCAGTCCAGCAGCATTGTGTCGACAGCGGGTCTGGAATTGGAGAGCAAAAGAGTGGAAGTTGATTGTTGGTGGCAGTGGCAAACAGATCTATCTCTAGTTTTCCCCATATCTTCCAAAGGTCGATGCAAACCCTGGCATCGAGGGTCCATTCCGTTGGAAGAACCTGATGACCTCGACTCAATTCGTCTGCCAAAACATTCATTCGCCCCTGGCCCTGGACGAACCGAGGAATCAGATATACTTGCTTCCTTGCCGCCCACAAAAGAAGGTCCCTTGCTATCTTGTAAAGGGAGAAAGAGCGTGTTCCCCTTGTTTTCAAAAGTAAGACAACGTGGTAGAATTGTCTGCATGTACTGCCACCGCTTTCCCTGTGATCTGGTGAATGAAAGCTTGTAGATCCAGATGGACCACTAGTAACTCCTTTACGTTGACGTGAAGGGAACTCTGTTCTGTCCAACAAATTCCCAACACTCTCATCTCTCCCAAGACTGCTCCCCAACCTAAATCGGAGGAGTCGCAAAAGAACTGTAAGGTTGGGTGAAGAGGATGAAGAGAAATACCTTCCGATAGTCTCGGCTCCAAGAGCCACCATGCTAGATCCTCTGTGATCTCTTTCATGATGACGAACACCATTGAATTTGGCTGAGACTTCCTGCACCATGATACTTTCAGGAAGAATTGAAGGAGTCTCATATGTAACCTTCCAAGATTTGCGAACTTCTCTACCGACGATAAGGTGCCCAGAAGACTCATCCACCGGAGAGCGGAACATGAACCACGATTCAGGAACTGCTGTGATTTCTTTTCGTCCAACGAAGAGTGGAGAAGCCAGTCGTCCAGGTAAAGTGCCACATTGATACCCAGGAGATGTAGCCACTTCCCTAGAGGTGCCAATACTCTGGTAAATACCTAAGGAGCTGTCAAGAGACCAAAACACAGCACTCAAAATTGGAATAATTTGTCCCTGAAAACAAATCGAAGAAATTTTCTTTATTCCTGATGAACTGGAATATGGAAATAAGCATTTTGCATGTCCAAGGAGACTATCCAGTCTCCTTGGCAAAGCAATGCTAGGACCAAGTGAGTTGTTTCCACATTGAATTTTGTTTTCGAGACATACAAATTCAGAGTGCTTACATCCAATACGGGTCTCCAGCCCCCCAATGCTTTGGGGACTACAAAAAGGCAGTTATAAAACCCGAGACGACTTGTCAATTACTAACTCTATTGCCGCTTTCTGAATATGAGCCTCCACCTCTTTTGTCAGAGCTACAAACCTCTCTGAACCTGGAGAGTAAGCTGATAAGATGATCGGGGAATTGGATAGAAGAGGAGTAGCTTTGAAACAAATGGAGTAACTGAGGTGAAGACCTTGGACCACCCAAGGGTCTGCCCCTCTGCGATTCCACTCCTCCCAAAATAGGTGCAACCTGGCACCTACTGGAGCATGAAGGATATTTATATTACTTGGAGGAAGGCTTAGAATCAGGTTTTGTCGAGGATTTGGAAGGGGGGCACAGGTTCAAGCGAGGTCTGACAAAGGGCCTGGTTCTACCTCCGCAAAAAGTCTATTGCAAAGGAGAGGAAGACTTGTCAGGAATCACAGAGCCGACTTTTACTCGCTTGGTCAACTGGACCAACAGATCGTTTGTCGACTTTTTCTCGAAAGCAGAAAGAATAGCATAAACCGTATATTCTGGGAATAAGTGCTGCTTATCTAAGGGCGAGGAAAGCAAAGCCGACTTCTGTAAAGTAGTATAACTCCTTTTGTGACAAAGGAGCACCAAAGTTGTCTCCTATTGAGAGTCCCTAAAGTGAAGAGAGAGGCGATCTCATCAGAAGCGTACCTAACAGATTTGTCGGCACACACAAAAGAACCCCTAACCAATCCTACATCACATCTTCTGGAATAGAGGCAATCCTCAATCTTTGAACCCAGAGCTCCAACTATCCAGTCCAGAAAACTCAAAATCTCCCGGACCTTAAAGAGGTTCTTGACAAAATGGTCTAATCAGGGGAAGAAAAGAACACCTTCACCGCCGAAAACGCCGCTCTACGATTAGCGTCAACAAGACTGGAGAAGTACCCCTGGGAGGAGTCAGAAACTCTCATGGAAGGAGCTTCCCCTGTCATATAGAAATGGTACCTCTTGTTGATGAGTTTCGATGGAGGAAAAGCAAAAGAAGCCTTGCCTGATTCTCTCTCAGTCAACAGCCAGTCTTCTACAATACGAAGAGACTTCTTCGCAGCCTTCGACAAAACTAACTTGGGAAGTAAGGGGTCCACATATTTCCTTCTCATTATAAAAATCGAAGCGGGCGACCTGGGAGTTGCTGCACTAAAGTAATCAGGGTATGTATCCAAGAGACACCACAGAAGACTCGAATAAGCCGACATGGGAATCGAGCCTGCACCCTGTTCTTCTCCCTCTGACGAATGCAGAGAAATAGAAGATTTGTAGGCTTAGGGGCTGACTGCATGTCTTTCAAATAAGCCATCAACTCTTTCAACTGTTTCAAAGGGAACTCATTAGAATGATCCTGAGTTGAAACAGCAGCAGTTGAAGTCGAAATGTCTGCAGTTGTAAGTGTCAAAATTTTCGACAATGAAGGGTCCATATTTGTCAAAGCAGATGTCGCATGAGAAGTCGAAGGAGTATTCAACGAATGTACCAGCGTCGAATGTTTCGAAGGTGTCACAATACGAAGACCACCTTGAGGGTCAGAAATGTCCAAAGTCAAAAAATTCCAAAGTCAAAAAATTATCTTGAAAAGAAAGTAAAGTAGCGACACTACAAGAAGGACATGAACCGTGATCCCCTTCCTTGGGCTTCTTAATCGGAGGAGGGGAGAAATCTTCTGCAGTCGCACATCTTTTCAATGAACACGACACTGATGAACCATGCCACTTACGACACCTCACGGGAGAGGAATCACTCGACTCCGAAGCCAACGGAACAGCAAACGAAACACCTTTCCAATGGTGTTCTGTCGAAACCTGCTGGTGCACTACAGGATCGACGGAGGGAGCGACTGTTTGTGGGCAAACCCCACTAGTCTCCCTTGGACCTTCGGTATGTCTTCTCCCCAAGGCGGGGAACGGGACAGTGACCTTTGTCTACAAGAACTGGTGGTATAATATTTGTCCCCTCAGAAAGCACTGCACCTAACACTTGGCACTTCATTATTAGAATTAGCCTTTTCTAGAAAAGACTTAACTGAAAAACCTAACTCCATAACATTACTGGCAAGAACATAAAATTTTTTCTTGAACCTAGATTCAAGGCTGGCAATGGCATCGGGAGAAACTACACCGGAAGCTGGTAAAGTAGTTAAAGGAGCAGAAGAAGGAGGACTCAAGATTGGAGACATGGCTAAAGGAGGAGAAGGAAAGACAGAACAAACTGGATCTGCGGAAGACGCAGAAGCTGCTATGCTAGTTTTACTTTCAGCCCTTAGCACTGACTTTCTCATCCTATCCTTCACTAGTTTATCAGAATGTTCAAGAAAAACCTTCCACTGATTATCACTCCAACCTTTACACTCGTCACAAGCCGATTCACAAGTACAGTCAGACCCATTACCTCTAGATTTAATACACCTTGAGTGTGGGTCGTAAATAGGCTTAACCTTTAACCTAGCCTTACACCCTCCTGCACAAAACCTAACACCTGAAGGGTTAGAGTCTGACATGATGGTCTAATTGCAGTTAAGCTGACAAAATTGTAAGCAAACAACTGGCAAAAACACAAAGTTGAGTACTTCACCAAAATACGACAGTCAAAAACCAGCCAGCAATGAAGAAAAAGTCCGGCATCGACCACTTAACCAGAAGCCGGCACAGAACGAATTGTCTTCACCTGAGCAATTCTACCTGTTCCTCCCTCGAGTGGCCGGAGATGACGTCACCTACATCAGCGATGGCGGCGCCACCACTAAAGTTTAAATTTTTTGTCTGCCACGTAGGGAACCTATATAATTGTTCGGTAAGACACTGCAATAAAATGATATTGTTATGATACAATAAAGTGTGTTCATACTTACCTAGCAGATATATATATAGCTGTATTCTCCGAAGTCCGACAGAATTTCAAAACTTACGACACACGCAGTGGGAGGCCAGGTGGTTAGTACCCATTCCCACCGCTGGGAGGCAGGTATCAGGAACCATTCCCATTTTCTATTCAGATTTTCTAGTGCCACTGTCTCCTGAGGGGAGGTGGGTGGGCACTATGAATATGAAGTTTTATTGTAAAACTAATATTGTAATACCTACCTGAACACCTGAACTAGCCCTGGTCACTTACCAGCCCGAACCATCATTTATTAAAATTTACCAAATCTTTGGTTAAATAACGATCAGTGTTGCCAATCTCCTGGCAAACACCCTCGTTACCTAGTTACCAGCCCACCGCTAGTAGCCCTGCCTCACGGGCCGGTCACACCTGCCCTCTCACGTCAATCATAACTCAATAACTCTGTATGAGAGGGGAGGAGGGTGGGAATCATTCAGGTGTTCAGGTAGGTATTACAATATTAGTTTTACAATAAAAACTTCATATTGCAATACACCCCCTGAACACCTGAACTAGCCCGATTAACAACATTAATTTGGAGGTGGGGAATCAAATCTGCCCGGCCCTCCACTGTACTAGTTGTCAGTCAATATAATTGAGTACGCGAGTCAGTCTCAAGTTCATTTGTCACTCGTCCAAGCTAATCTCCATGTGTGGCCTTCTAGGCCTGCCATATGTGGAGGGAAAAACTCCCTGCACCTTCTTACCCTAAGGTCAAAACTCATTGAGTGCGGAAGGGATACAAACCTGTTTCCTCTCAGCTGGCTATGTGCCTCACCTGAGCAGAGGAAAAACTGAAGACCTCCCATGTGGCTCTCGGCCTCTCATGTATGGAGGGAATCTGAAGACCTCCCATGTGGCAATGTGGCCTCTCGGCCTCTCATGTATGGAGGGAAACTGAAGACCTCCCATGTGGCCTTAGGCCTCTCATGTACGGAGGAGACAACTGTGTCGTCGATCGTAGTGATGTCCTCTCTTGTAGTGTTGTACCTGCCTGTCTGTACTCTGCCTGGTTGGCACTTGGAAGAATACCCTCAGATAGACCCAGACATGTTCTTTCCTATCTTTCCTAATACTTAAAATCCTCTTATGATATATCCATATCATGAAATACCTTATGCATATTCCGAATATTCGCTCCCTACTCTAATACTAACTCAGACAGCAAGATTGTTGGGTTTAAAAATAGAATTTAAGGCCAAAGGCCGAGTATTGGACCTTGAAGGTCAGGTCAGCGCTGAGGGAAATTGAGGAAGTTTGAAAAGTGTGAAAGGAAGAAAAAACCTCTGTTGCACAATGAGTCCAGTGTTAGGAGAGCGTGGAAAATAGGATGAGAGAATATGGAGAGAATATGAAATCAGAAAAGTGAGAGAGAGAGAGAGAGAGAGAGAGAGAGAGATAGAGAGAAGGGAGAGAGAGAGAGAGAGAGAGTGAGAGAGAGAGGGAAACACAATCGTCTAGGATAGAGAGAATATAAAATCAGGGAAAAGAGAGAGAGAGATAAAATCAGGGAAAAGAGAGAGAGAGAGAGAGAGAGAGAGAGAGAGAGAGAGAGAGAGAGAGAGAGTAGGAGAGTGAGAGAGAGAGAGAGAGAGAGAAATTACGATCGTCTAATATCTCCACCTCCGCAAATTGCAGCAAGTTAAAAGGGTATTATCTTAACGATAATACTCGTATAACTCCGTACAGCTATTGAACACCGAACGAGAACTTGTTGCTAATGCGATCGACTCCTATAACAACATCACTTTATTGTATTGATCAGCGTGACAGTAATCGAATCCGATAGCAACATCCGTTATTGTATTCATCCGCGTGGGACGGTAATTACTGTATTCATGTTATAAATGCAGCTGAAGCTAATAAGGCAAAATTAACGTTCATCAGCAACCTGGACAGAAGTCCCGAGCTTATGTATGAATTCACCAACGCAGCCGTGGTAAAGAAACTAATAGCATGAAAGAGCTCATTACTGTTGTTTTCACACAGACAAAGGATTAATAACGTATATAAAGTGTAAGGTTCGTAATACCTATGAACCCGAGTGAAAAACGAACGGAATCCTAAATTTAACGCCATCTAACCCGAACCCGAGGGAAAAACTAGCTTCCCGATGAGACGTATCAGTCAAATTTTGGTCTTAAATTACATCGTAAGACGAACAGTATGACTTCGTTACATAAGTTAAGTATCCAGATATTCATTAATATGCTAACTAAGGACAAAAACATTAGCCGAGACCAAGTGATATGGTTGAATCTGAAGCCGAAGGAGAAAAAAAAAAATAGACTAGCCGGCATACTTGTCTTTCTAAACCACACCTCCTTACAATAGTGCTGTTTGACGACAAGCTAGTGTAATTATAATTTAATTGAAAAGTAATAAAATAATATTTAAAGGTAATTAAATTAACTTTATTAGGCCTAATATTAATTTCAGTTGTCATTGTAGTTTGATAATACGACTGGTATTAATTTGTAACTGTAATTTGACATAAGCTCAATGTAAATACTGACGGGCAATAGTCCCTGTTAAACGTATGAAGACGTCATACATACAAATTCCTTATATCTGACATCTTGATTATATGCCCCAAGATAGATACCTCATTGACTATATTAAATGTCAACATAGTTGAAGACACGTCTCCTTTAAGACGTTTGTACAAACTTGGCATAAGTGAGAGTGTTGTTACGTTAGTCATTTTAGTCAATCAGGAGAGAATGAGATGGATACGGCGACGCAAGCCCGTATTCGTCATCCGCTGATTTCCAGCGTGAATGACTGTCGAGTTAGTGTTTATACTACGCCAATAATGATGATACACATAATACAATTATAATGCTTTAGTCGGACAGAATCCGATCTTCATTCTGTTCGATTACATTCATATTAATTATCCTCAGATCGGATTCTCGTTCGTTTTCAATTACAACACCTGTATTGAATTATCCGAAGTCAAGAATGCCTTAAGCCTACAGCGTTAGCCAATATAAAAATAAACTACCGATATGTTGTACAGCGAATACTTTAGGTTAGGCTAGGCTACTGAATATGCATACGATATATCATCGTGAACACTAGGCTAACCGTAGTTAATTTTATTCGATTTCTCTTCATACTGAATATCGTAAGTCAATATGCATTGAACGGAGAATTAGTTGATATTAACAATTATCGTATCGTATACGTAGAGGAAAGTAACCTTAAAGACGAAGGAGCATATCTGAAAGACCAACCCTGGCCTAAAAGCTTCTGATGCAAGGAACTCGAAGCAGGAAAAACAAGCCTAAAGATGCTCTAAGGACACTGTGCCTCTAAAAACTACTACTTTTAATAGAAAACCGACCCGAAGAAGCCTGCACTTCTCTTCGTAAACTAAACACTATGTAGCCTATTATCCCTACTCGTCTATATCTGACCTAAGTTTTTATCATCCTGAGAACTTACACATCGAGGGAAGGGAATCTGCTGCCAACACTGCCTGCTCCGCGCCAGGGGGACGGCGGATCCTGCCCGTGGGCTTGCGGATCCCCATAACCCCAGCACCGGTTAGGGCTGATTCTGGAACAGGCAGGGGAGCTGGAAAAGAACGATTAGTAATTTCAGTATCCCTATTGCTCGATCTATCCTCACATAATCTTGACCTAAAATCGGTAACAGAGATGTCATCGAGGGAAGGGGAATCTGCTGCCAAAACTGCCTGCTCCGCGCCAGGGGACGGCGGATCCTGCCCGTGGGCTTGCGGATCCCCATAACCCCCAGCACCGGTTAGGGCTGATTCTGGAACAGGCAGGGGAGCTGGAACAGAACGATTAGTAACTTTCAGTAATCCCTATTGCTCGATCTATCCTCACATAATCTTGACATAAAATCGGTAACAGAGATGTCATACTCGATGTCAGCGTACTCTCAAGTCTCTTAAAGAGCACTGTCTCTAAGTCTTTATCTTGATCTACGTTAGTCTCTTCCTGCCTACAGTTTATTCTTAATACGAGACCTTTCCTATGTTTGAGATACCCTAACATCTGGTCCAAAGAAACCAACCGAACATCCCAACACCACTCATGACATTCCAAACATCTGGTCTTTACATTATATTGAACAGGCCTACAATTTACGCATAAGGAATGACTATCGTGTCATAGGGTACTCATCCTTTTCTTGCATTGTTGGCAAAGACGATACGTTGTTGAACTCCCGCTCGTCGTTTTCTGTGATGTCGTGGCCGAGGATGCAGTAGTCGTTGTCGTAGCCTGTGTTGTTTCTTCCTTTGCAGAATCAATGTCTAATGACAAGGTATTAAGAGCAATCCAACCGTAATCCAAAGGGATGCGTAATTCGTCACCAAATTCAATCAATTCAAAGGTGCAATGAAGGCCGGGCAAGACCAAAAAGGAGTTCGCTGTGGATACATCTGTACTCCACCGCGAACGATAAGTGATTGACGTGAGAGGGCAGGTGTGAACCGGCCCGTGAGGCAGGGCTACTAGCGGTGGGCTGGTAACTAGGTAACGAGGGTGTTTGCCAGGAGATTGGCAACACTGATCGTTTATTTTAACCAAAGATTTGGTAAATTTTTAATAAATGATGGTTCGGGCTGGTAAGTGACCAGGGCTAGTTCAGGTGTTCAGGGGGTGTATTGCAATATATATATCTGCCAGGTAAGTATGAACATACTTTATTGTATCATAACAATATCATTTTGGTTCATGAGTAACTTACCTGGTCAGATTATATTATAGCCTAACCCCACCATTGGAGGTGGGAAGAGACAGAATAGGATTTAGGAAACAAACTACATGTAGATGATTGACACCTTGGTTCCTTACCTGTTAGCATAGCTGACTTCGTGATTACTGTCACCCTAGTCTGCTTTTGCTTTACTAGAGTCTCCAGCAAGGTAGTGACCTGTATAGCTGGTGAGTTCTAGATGATCTGTCAACAGGGGCGTGACCACAATGTGACTAGAATATATTGACCATACTATGAGGGCAACGAAGCAAAACAACCACCTGACCAAGCCTAACATAAGTTAAGATAGCATAACTTAACTCTCTCACGCCGATTGGACGTATTAAACGTCGAGTCAAAATGTCTCCTGTATGCCGATTGGACGTATTAGACGTCGACTCAAAAAAAGTTTTTTTTTAAATTCGCGGAAAAATACTTATAGCCTACCAGCCGAAAACTTTTTAATCACACGCCTTGGGGGATGCTGGGAGTTCACGGATCAAGGCGTTGTTTTGTTTACAATCGTTACACAGGCGTGCAAGCGCGAATTTCTTTCTTATCACACTAAAAAGTATCAGTGACACATCTCAAAAATTATTTCGTCACTTTGACATAATTTTTGCACCATTTTAAATTATCCGTTACATGAAGTATTATGTATGAAAATGTGCGCAATTTCATTTAGAATACAAAAAAAAAACACTCATGATTGTAGCTTTTATCAGTTTTGAAATATTTTTATATAAATAACAATAAGTGCCAAAATTTCAACCTTTGATCAACTTTGACTCTACCGAAATGGTCAACAAACGAAATTGTAAGCTAAAACTCTTATATTCCAGTAATATTCAATTATTTACCTTCATTTTGCAACAAATTGGACGTCTCTAGCACAATATTTCGATTTATGGTGAATTTATGAAAAAACTTTTTCCTTACGTCCACGCGGTAACTCTTCGAATAAATTTTTTTCGTGCGATTGTCCTAATGTTTGCACCATTTTAAATTTGCCATTACATAAAGTTTTATATATGGAAATGTGCGCAATTTCATGCACAATACAACTAAAACAACTAATAGTTGTAGCTTTTATCAGTTTTGAAATATTTTCAAATAAATAACGATAAGTGCAAAAATTTAAACCTTCGGTCAACTTTGACTCTACCGAAAGTCGAAAAACGCAATTGTAAGCTAAAACTCATATATTCTAGTAATATTCAATCATTTACCTTCGTTTGGCAACGAATTGGAAGTCTCTAACACAATAATTCGATTTATGGTGAATTTATGAAAAAAAAAAAACATTTTCCTTACGTCCGCGCGGTAACTCTTCCGAAAAAAATCAGAAATTTTTTCTTGCGATTGTCGAAATGTTTGTACCATTTAAAAGTAGCCGTTACATAGTTTTACATATGAAAATGTGCGCAATTTCATGTAGAATACAACAAAAAATGATTGAAGGTTGTAGCTTTTCTCTTTTTTGAAATATTTGCATATAAATCACGATAAATAAAAAAAAACTACGTTCGGTCAACTTTGACTCTACCGAAATAGTCGAAAAACGTAATTGTAAGCTAAAACTCTTAAAATCTAGTGATATACAATCATTTATCTTCATTTTGAAACAAATTCGAAGTGTCTAGCACAATATTTAGATTTATGGTGAATTTTTAAAAAGAACTTTCTTTCCCTCCGCGCGCCGATTCGCGGCCGCAAATCTCCGAAATGCGTACGTTGCATTCTCCTAATATTTGCTCCTTTGCATATTAGGCATTTTATAGAGTTTTATATATGAAAATGTGCGCAAATTCATGAAGAATACAAACAAAAATATTTGAAGGTTGTAGCTTTTCTCATTTTTGCAATATTTGCATATAAAAAAAATATATATAAAAATCTCGACATTCGGTCAACTTTAACTCGTCCGAAATGGTCAAAAACTGCAATTCTGAGCTAAAAATCTTACAGTATCGTAATATTCAATCACTTGTCTTCATTTTGAAACAAATTGGAAGTCTCTAGAACAATATTTAGATTTATGGTGAATTTTTGAAAAAAAACATTTTTTTACATCCGCGCGTTACGAATGCATGTATCATTTTGTGATAATTTTTTTTTTGTGTTGTTTTGATCGTTTTACAATGTGTTATATATCAAAATGATCGCAATTTAGTGTAAAATACAACGATAAAAAAAGTAACTCGTTAGCTTTAATCGTTTTTCGCACAGCTCAATTTGAATACAATTATGTATGAATTTTTTTTTTGTCGCTACCATATATCGCATTATTTATATATGATAATGATATTTTTTTCATTTCTGATGGTTGCATACTAAACTTCAGGCAATGACAAAAAAAGGAGCCAAAAATGAACTCTTAATCTTGAAAACTTAGCGTGCTGTGATTTTTTTTTTTTTAATTTTTCCGCTTCCGCGCTCACTCCAAACCCGCCTCGGCATACGGGAGACATTTTGGTTTTTAGGGCTTCGGCGTAAGAGGGTTAAGCTAATGACTGGGAAGTCCGCCTCTGGGAAGCATCATCAGGACCTGCCGAAGGGACACCAGACCGGTGGGGAGCCCCCGTAACCCTCCTTCGGCTTTCGACTTGCCCACTCCCTGAGTCCTGGGAGTCCGACAGAGGTCCAGGCCTAGAGGCATTATAGGACCGATCTGATGCCCCCTCCACAACACTAGGGACACTAACACTATCACTGCACTTCACAATACCACTTTGTAGAGCGAGCACTTTCGATTCCAGGTTACGGAGGGAATCCATAATTACAGACAGGGCATTACCTTCCGCAGACACAACCTCAGGGCCCGAAGGCAACACTACAGGGTTAGGGATAGCAAAGTCTACAGGAGGGTTAGCAGGTGAAAAATCACTACCCTGACTTCTGCTCGCTAACGCACTCCTGGAGGAAGACCTCCTGATCCTGTCACGCTCTAACTTACGCACATAGGAATGATAAGTCTTCCAACTGGAATCAGGCAAACTCTCACACTCCTTACACCGATCATTTATCAAACATACATGTCCCCTACACCTCGTGCACACCGTGTGAGGGTCTACCAAAGCTTTCAGTAGCCTCACCTTACACTCTTCCACACAACATACTCTGAAACTAGCAGAACTAGATCCAGACATCTTATCCAAGAAAAATCAAAGCAAAATCCAAAACAGTCCACAATAGCGTATGCCTAGCCACAAATGCAAGGCAAAAAACCAAAAGACAATCAGAATACTCAAGTGGCAACGAAAGTTTACGAAATCCAAAGACGGAGGTACTGAAAACAGGTGTTGACAGTACCGGCGACAGAGAAAATCTAAATAGAAAATGGGAATGGTTCCTGATACCCGCCATGGGTACTAACCACCTGGCCTCCCACTGCGTGTGTTGTAAGTTTTGAAATTCTGTCGGACTTCAGAGAATACAGCTATATATATATATCTGGCAGGTAAGTCTCATGAACAAAATGTATTTTTTGGTAACATTTTTGGGGGTCTGGAATGCATATAATTGTATTTATATTATTCCTTATAGGAATTATTGTTTCAGATTTCGTGGGAGGTTCTGGAACGGATTATGTACAAAAACTGAGGTTCACTGTATGCCTTTGGAAGGTAACTGAACTTGATTGAAGACTAGCACAATTCAAAGATCTACCTAATAATATTGACATCATCTGCAGCTAAGGTGGTCAGCCTCTGGCTCTTGAAGATGTAATATTTAGCTCACAAAACTCATCAGCATTAATATACTAGTTCATCTGCAAACCACTAGCCAACAGCAATTTTTTTTTGGGGGGGGATTCACAGTAACTGTAACCTGACTTACACTTAATCCTTACCTATTAAGAACATTATCCTTTATGATGCACATCGTTGCCTCACAGTAATTGTTAGTTTGATGACCTTGTAACATTGCACCAGATCTGAAGGCAATCGCCCACTCCTCTTGCCTTTGGACTAGGGTGGTCAGATAGCTGAAATATGTCATTCAAATCACTATAACATGAATTATCACACAGATGCATAAAGAAAAGGAAAAATGTATATAGAAGTGTAAAACTTGATCCATATTATACAACAGAAAATATGCTCGCACTACTACTTTACAAACACTTTACTAATAATGAGAAATATACATTACCACTTGAAATTGGGATATTTCTCAGCAAAATGACTGTTTAGAATCTTCTCTAGCAATTCATCAAAAGCCTCTCTTGACCCTGCATGAATAAGAGATTTTACTGCAGCCATTAGTTCTTGGCAATCATTTTCATTGATGCACTGCTTGGAATCAAGAAGCCAACGCCATACTAGCTGTAGTATGTGAAATAAACAAAGGAATATCTGGGAAGTAGGCCAAGTGACTGCTAATGCATTCCTTTCTACACTGTAATTGTCCTTCACAAAGAAGGTGCAGTCTGCAAGAACTTCCTTTACCATACCAAATCCTGTAAAGCACACGGTAGGAAATTATATAATATAATTTGCATTCATTAGAGACTTGAACAATTAGTAAGCAAAAGAAGGAAACTAAAAATGATATTGTTATGATACAATAAAGTTTGTTCATACTTACCTGGCAGATATATATATAGCTGTATTTTCTGAAGTCCGACAGAATTTAAAAACTTCCGACACAACGCAGTGGTCGGCCAGTGGTTAGTACCCATTCCCCCGCCGCTGGGAGGCGGGTATCAGGAACCATTCCATTTTCTATTCATAATTTTTATTTCCACTGTCCCCTGAGGGGAGGTGGGTGGGTACTTG
Source organism: Macrobrachium nipponense (assembly GCF_015104395.2). NCBI lineage: Eukaryota > Metazoa > Arthropoda > Malacostraca > Decapoda > Palaemonidae > Macrobrachium > Macrobrachium nipponense. The sequence goes on from NC_087201.1 coordinate 44,449,021, forward strand.
ATTATATATATCTGCCAGGTAAGTATGAACAAACTTTATTGTATCATAACAATATCATTTTGTTGTTCATGAAACTTATCCTGTCAGATATATATTAGCTGAATCCCACCTTTGGAGGTGGGAAGGGACGAATAGTAAGGATTTTTAGGAAACAAATGCATGCAGATGATTTACATCTTGGTTCCACCTGTTAGCATAGCTGGCTTCGTGGTTACTGCCACGTAAGTCTGCTTGTGCTACTAGAGTTGCCAGCGAGGTAGAGACCTATATAGCTGGTGCACTCCAGATGATCTGTCAACAGGGGCGAGACCACGACGTGACTAGACCATATTGACCATACCATGAGGGCTAAGAAGTAAAATAAATATATATATATATATATATCACCACCTGACCAACCTAGCCAAGTTAAGGTGTTTTAACTAAGGCTTAAGAGTTAAGAAGTCGCCGTCGTCGGCGATCATCAACTAAATTAAGAGCTCTTCCTAACCATTTTCTACAGGATAGGATGAGTGGTACTTCTTGCCCCAAGATTGTGTCTGCAGACACGTATGGCCCTAGCGAGCAGCAGATCTCATATGCCATCTTCACATCTCGCAGGGAGTGTGAAGTGAACACAGAGTTGCTTCGCTAAAACATGGTACTCAGGATGTTACTGAGTGCCATGCTCTGTTGAAATGCTTACCGAGGTCGCGCGCCCTCACCTCGTGAGCATTTAGATAAAAGATTCAAATCTTTGTGCAAACCACAAGAAGGAGCATTTTTGAAAGAACTCCTTAACACTAAAGCCAGGGTGTTCTTCGATATGGGCAAGTCTGGTCTTTTTCGGAACACTGCAGATTGCCCGAATGACTTCGACTTTCTTGAGTTTTATGTAGATAAAACTTGAGAGACCCGACAGCCAAAACCAAAAACAGGACTCTCTCTGGCTCTGCCCCATAATTGTGCCATCCTTGCTTCCAAGCTTCTGGCCAAGGACAAAACGGGTTTCCATTCTTAGGCCACAACGGAAGGCTTAGAGAGCACACCGCCTTGTCTTCTAAAGCCAAAACTTGTGACGATGGCTTAAAATTTCACTAACCCTCTTTCTTTGCGTATCTAGGGTGGTTAGAAGAAGGCCTTCCTGATCACATGCAAACAGTTAACAGGTAGGAGAGGTTCGAATGCTTTAACATCAAGAACTTCAGACTACGTCTAAGTTCCATATTGAAAGCTTCGATCTGGACATGCACAGTCAGTCCGTCTGTACTAAAGTCAGGTGACCGACCAGTTGACAAGTCAGACGAATCAAGGACAGCAAGGCTGTACCCTGAAGACCATAAGGCACTATTCTTCGCTGAAGAATGAGTGTCTGGACTGCCTGGGCGATTCAATCTAAGTAAACCTTGGGGGTGTATCAACGCAACCCAACGTTGTCAGTGAATCAACTGACTCGAGCTTCTGGTGCCAGGAGAAAGGAGCAAGGAGCAAAAAGGAAACGATTCAGTCCCGAAGGAAGAATGCCTGACAGTCCAACCTGGTCTCATGTTACACGATCATCGGGGGTGTATAAACGCAACTGACTTCGTCAACAAGAAACTCAGGGCTACTATATGTCGCCTGATCTCGCACGAGTGTCTGACTCCGAGACAGGTGAGACAAAAAGTAGATGGTGAGGCGAGTTTCGAGATTCCACGAACTCAAAAATCGTTGAAGGGCTTTGTTGTTTGACAGACGCAAATCTCTGAAGGCCCAAAGGCCGTCCAACAAACATATTTGCATATTCTTTAATAGTTTTGTGACTGCCAGCTTATCCCATTCTTCAGACGGAAAAGGAAGACGGTAATCTTATTCCTGTCAACCTCTCGATAGTCTGAACGTAGTCAGACTCAGAGCGGAGAGGTTATAGGTACCTTTCGAGTTAGAGTAGACCGACTCTCTCGGAAAAGGTCCTTGGAAAGTGAACTAGGAATATGTGACCTCTGTGAATCCAGGATTCTGAAGGCCAACATGGGGGCGATCAGCGTCATTGTCGCTCCCTGTGACGTCATAAATCCTCTTATTACATTTCCTAAGCGATTGAAAAAGGGGAAAAAGAGACTAAACATCCATCCCCGTTCAATATTCATAGGATGCGTTTAATTGGTACCGAGCCCGATCGAGAATAGCAGAGAAGAAGCCGCCTCTTCGTCCTCAACATATCGAAGAGAAGAATGAAAGGGCGTCCCTAAAGTCTACACAACTCCCAACTTACTTCTAAAGAAAGATTCCACTCGGAAGTGAATAATTGCTGCCGTCGATCGAGACGATTCGTACGGACTTTTGCAATCCTGTAACGAACCTGTAGAGGATCGTTACATTTTACGCCTGTTGTTATAATAGGCTCTTTCTCGTAAACTCGAACAAGGACCGAGAGAAGATACTTCTCAAGATATGAGAGAGCTGTGGAATATCAGAGTTGATCTGACCACTGGTTCCCAAAAACTCGTTTCGAGGACTGGAGGGACTACCGAATCGCTTTTACTTCTTTCAGATTAAGATCCAGGACATCTGAAACCCTATCCAGATGTCGGCACCTTCTTTCTATCACCTCAGGTGATAGACGCACTGAGAGATGTTCAGAATCATTGCTAGATCTTGAATAATATTTCAGTTCCCGGTAGGAAAAAAACTGTGGTCTGAATTGCAGTCTATTCGGGGAAACAAACTTCTTCAGGAAGGAAATGGTCCCCGAGTATGCTTACTTCCCTAAATAAGGCTGCGCTTTGCCTAAGCAGGAGAGCAAATAAAGTGCAATGTTGCGGTAGACTCGTAGTTCCATACCGTGCTGGTAACGGAGCACCGAAAGGATCAAGAGCTAACTCTGTTGAACATAGTAAGGCAAAACGAATGCAACGTTTATTCATTCACGTAAGAAATCCCTCAATCTTAGGCTAAAGTCCGTGATTGTAGGACAGATACTGTTAGTCAGTCAATCCCGCAGGAGAGACGTAACCGTCAGCACAGAGATACGGTTAGTCAGTCAATCCCGCAGGAGAGAGAGACGTAAACTACCGCGCATGACAGCGCACGATCTGTCACTGAATACTGGCTCGGTTGGACTGGAGGACAGACAGCGTGACAGCAGCAGCAAGCAGCTTACGAACTTCGTCTCTTAACTTTATGTCTGGGTTGCCAGCTACCCTATTCTACGAAGAAATAGGTCCGTTATTTTTGAGCAGAAAGACTCTCAAGCTGGTATATTTAAGCGAAACAGAAAACGCTAAATATATAGATGCGTTTGTGTCGTCAGAACACTACCATACAACGGTAAAAGATAAATCGGAAACTCCTGTTAGGCTGCAGGGAGTACGATTAAATGTCCTTAAAATAGACAACAGACCTCTCGGTTGCCATCCGAAGGGTAACTACAGCAAGCGATATGACTTGAACCAACCAGAAGTAAAATAACGCAGGCAAAAAATGAAATTATATCACAATAAAGTTTGTTCCTACTTACCTGGCAGACATATATATAGCTGAATTCGGAAATACAGCTACATACATATCTGACAGGCAAGTTTCATGAACAAAACTTAAGAGAATCGAAGCAGTCGAAGCAGTCAGCTCAAGCTTCTTATGTTATTGGACATAAGCGTTCATTGACGTAGTCTACAAGTCTATTTCTTGTACGAGTCTGCGAATGACGAATGAGAGCTCTTCCGAATCTTGTCAATAAGAGCTTATTCGCTTACGCAATATCAAGTTATGAGATGTTTGTCATGAGAACTAACCCATTTACGGGACAAAGAGATATTTTGTCAAAGAGGGGATACCCACTTACTTGACAAAACGAAAGTATATTGTCAATGGGGGAAAGTCACTGAATTGACAAAACGTAATCCAGGGAGTCGAGCATTTAATTTTTCCGATTCCCGTCTCAAACGAGGAAGGGGCCAGAAGAATCCTGTAAGAGACTGGGCTTACGGCAAGTAGGAACGACGATGTTCAATTCGGCAGCGTAGTCCCGACTAGAAACTAACAAAATCTATCATCTGAAAAACCCTTTCAGATGGGGTGGTAAAAAGCTTGGAAATTATCCTGGGAAGAGGAAGAACTCTCCAACCAGCTTCCTCTCCCGTATCACAACTAATGCCTGCTAAAGCTTAAAATTATTGGCAGTATGGCAAAGGAAGTCCTGTCTTGCGCTTTCCTGAAGAGCGTCTTTTTGATGAGGGCCTTTGCAAGAATCCTACTGAACGTTGCCGAGAGTCCTGACGTGCAGGACATCGAGCCTTACATAACCCGTAACTGCCTTAGCGCAAAGTCTTGACTGCGGTAGTGGCAACTTAAATTTATTGGCAGAATGGCAAAGGTTGCGGTAGAGCAAACGAGATCTTCCTTAACTCCATCCACCTATGCGAAAAGCAATATTAATTGACAGAGACCTCTTGAATTCACGAAATCCGATGTCTGCTGGGTTTCGAAGAAGAAGTTGTCTGTTCACTTTAAGCTTCCTCCGAAGCACTGCCTACTTCACATTCTTTGCAGGTGAGGTAGAAGGTATCACCGAAGGTAGTAGAGTAAAATTCTTTAGGCCCAAAATCTGAAACAAGAGCTTGAAGAGTTCAACAGAAACGTTCAGCCAGGCGACACTGGCCGTGCGCTGGTGCACGCTCGGCGTCCACTGGAGCGCGCTCGGCGTCCACTGGAGCGCGCTCGGGTCGTCCACTGGAGCGCGCTCGGCGTCCACTGGAGCGCGCTCGGCGTCCACTGGAGCGCGCTCGGCGTCCACTGGAGCGCGCTCGGCGTCCACTGGCGCGCACGGAGCGCGCTTGGCGTGCACTCGCGCGCGCCTGGAGTCCATCCGAGCGTCCCAGGCGTCCGCTCTCAAAAGCTTCCTGCTACTATGACTTCTTTTACGTATTTCTCGGTGGAAAGACGGACACGAGTTCAGGCGACGTTCGCCTTCTTACTTCTCACTGAAACGCATAACGAGAGAGAGAGAGAGGACGTGAAGCGTCCTCTTCTATAAAGCTTCTATTTAGAGGGCGCGAGTCCTTCCGAAAGCTCCAACCCCTGCACGGAGAGGACGCTTCGGAGGACGAGAAGCAACTTTCAGGATTCGTGCACACGCACGCACTTTGGCAGTCTGGGGATTTTCATCAGTAACTGCCGAAGGCACGCCAGATCGGTGGGGGTTCCTTGTAACCCTCCTTCGGCTTTCGACATGCTCCCTCCCCAGGTCCTGGGAGTCAAGCAGAGGTCCAGGCCTAGAGGCGAAACGAGGCCGATCTGACGCACCCTCCACTACACCAAGGGGTATCACTGCACTTCTGCACTTCACTTTTACTCTCTAAAGCAAGCACTTTCGATTCTAAGTTACGAATCGAAATAGTATAAGAGAAAGGGCAATTCCTCTACAGACACTGCTTAGGGCCCGAAGGCAATACTGCAGGGTTAGGAGTAACAATTACAGAAGTAGCACTTCACAGCAATGAAGAAGAGCGAGCACCTCTCGTAGACATATTCATAGCCCGTAGGCCATACTACAGGGTTAGGCAAAATAAAGTCTACAGGAAGGTTAGCAGGTTCACTACCCTGACTTTTGTTACTGATTAATTGCGTACATACGAATCATACGTCTTCCTTACGGAATTAGACATGTTACTGATTAATTGCGTACATACGAATCATACGTCTTCCTTACGGAATAGACAAAGTCTCACACTCCTTACATGACAAATCTCAACAAAGAAGGAAGACCCATACCCCTCGTACATACCAAGTGCGGATCTACCGAAGCTTTCGGTAGCCACACCCTATCTTTGCAGACAACCCCGTCTGAAACTAGCCTAACTAGATTCAGATATTTTAAGCAAAAATGAATCAAATTCAAATCAATTTAAGATAGCGTATGCCTAGCCACAAATCCAAGTAAATAAATCAAAATACAATTAGGATACTTAGCGGCAATGAAGTTTCCAAATGCTAAGACGGAGGTACTGAAAACAGGTGTTTTCAGCACCGGCGACAGAAAAATTATGAATAGAAAATGGGAATGGTTCCTGATACCCGCCTCCCAGCGGCGGGAATGGGTACTAACCACTGGCCGACCACTGCGTGTGTCGGAAGTTTTTAAAATTCTGTCGGACTTCAGAAAATACAGCTATATATATATCTGACAGGTAAGTTTCATGAACAAAATTGAACAATGCACTATGCACATTAATTACCTTTAGTTAATGTTGCTTCATCTTGAGAGGAGGTGAAAACCACAGCCAATGGAACAGCCCCAGCTGCTCCTGCACAAAGGAATGGTATAAATGCTGTGTTTAGCTGATCAACACAGCCTGTTGCATCAATGAAAACCACTTCCCCTGCCTCTTTCAGCTGCCTGTGTGCTCTCATCATGGAGGGGGTAACCAAAACCACAGAAAACTTATCTTTTTCATGACAACTTTTCAAAATGAGTTCTGGATGATCTTCTGCATATTTCCTTATTGCATCAAACATTGTTGGGGCATTTAGTCCTCCATGCTCACTCTGTCTCTGTCTCCATGCCCTCCACATGTATCCAATAGACTTTGGAGAAGGATTTATAGACTTATTTTCTTGATTGTACAAGTCATTAGTCAAGTCCATCTTTAACAAATGGTGCCTGTATGCTTGACTTGGTGTCATACCTGTAGAATATAAGCACATTATTTTCAATAACCAGAAAATGTACTTAATGTATACTTTGGTTACATATAATCACTGCATGCATAGTTCTTCTACATATTTGTAAATTAAAACAGTTGATGTATGGCGCCACTACTTATTTAGTGTTCTTCCCAAAAATCAGTGGCAAGATTTTATCAGGTTAGGCTCACCCCTGGCCAGGTAAGGGCACAGTGCCCTTGGTTTTGCACTGTTTTGGTTTGATCATAACCAGTGCCAACGCATGTGTTCAAATAGATCTTTAGTCACCACGATAGGCATGTCAGCACATGCATAATGTTGACGTTTGTATGTAAAGTGGTAGGACAGTCTGCAAAACGAGCGTAATGTGTTTAATGTCACAGTTATGTGGGGGAGTAGTAGTCTAGGCTAGCCATGCCCTTTTCTACATAAAGTGGTGGGTTAGCCTTTTGTATGTAAAGTGGCAAGTAAGTCTGTAGTAGCGAGTAATGTGTATAATTTCACAGATGTGGATCGGTAGTAACCTAGGCTAGTTGGTCCTTTTGTATGCAAAGTGGCAGGTCGACCTTTAGTATGCAGAGTGGCGGGTCAAATTTGTGCATGCAGAGTAGCAGGTCAAACTTTTGTATGCAAAGTAGCGGGCCAACCTTTTGTATAGTGTGGCAGTTCAAACTTTGAATGTAGAGTAGCAGGTCAACCGTAAATATCACTAGATCAAGAATTCCAAAAGTTGTGGATGTTGCATACATTTGAGTTCATTTCCCCCAACTCAAAAGCTTTTCCTACGACTTCTTTTTTCATGATGTCTCACCAAACACTTTCCAAATTGCAAATATTACGTTCCCAAATTTGAATAAACAAATACAGTTTACCTGTGGATTTTTGACTGTATATTTTTACTTGAAACTCTGCGCCCCACAGATATTCACAGGCCTTGTGAAAAGAAATCTTGAAAGTTTGATGATTTATGCCAATGAACATAATGTTCCATATAAGTACCTTGTCTGAAGTAATTGTTGAACATCTCTCTGGTGCATGGAGAAACTCTCAGTTCATTCAGAAACTCAGCAGTCTCAAGGGGATGGTTGTGCTTCCCTTTGATCATCATGAAGCATGGAAAAGCCTTTACCTGTTTAGTTGATTTTTTGTGCACAATCTTGATCTGAACATCCATAAACACCTTGCAACTGTGAAAAATGCAGGAATGATTAGGCTAAATGTACATATTTTTCTCTTGAAAAAGAGCAACATCTTAAGGTTAATGGTGGTGGTGGTATCCATTGGGGATGGAAGGTCAAACAGCCACAGTTATATAATAGTAGTATGCAATAGGCAACAGGAATTACTATACTATTTCCAAACCCACTAGTCGTTTTAGGCAGTTCCTCCCACACTGCCAGTTGTACTTCTTTGGAAGTAACCATATTTGTTCCTTTTTAATCCATGCCCTTAGGGGAAATAGTAATCTTGGTTTGATCCTACTCTGCAATATATCCATGGTAAATCCCCTTAGGGTATCTGGACTTAAAGATACGACAAGATCAATAGAAAGAGCACAAAATAACATCATAACTTATAAAATGACATTTGCATAATTTCATTTGCAATTATTGAAGATAGAAAGAAAAGAATTACAGTGGGGCCTCGTTATCCACGGGGGATAGGGCCCAGAACCCCCCGTGATAAGTAAATACCCGTGTTATCCTGATACCCCCCTCAAAAATTGCTTGCTTAAAATGACAATTTGTCGAAAATTGCATTTTTTCCTAACTATACAAACCTGAGGTCCTTTAACAATAGGAAGGTAACTAGCGGCAGCTGGGACGGTCGTAAGCTTCGAACAAGGGTGAGAACGGTAGTTAACTGCTTGTCCGATCGTGCGCGCGCGCGCGCCCGAGAGGGTGAAGGTGAAGAATCACTTTTGCTTTAGGCCCATGCAAAAAGTTGCAGAGTGAGCGGTGGCATGAGGTGGGACTATATGTAAAGGACCTCAGGTTGTATAGTTAGGAAAAATGCAATTTTCGACAAATTGTCATTTGTTCCGATACGTAATACAAACCCTCGGTCCTTAACAATAGGAAGACTCACTTCTTGGTGGAGGAATCTGAGTCTTTTTGGTGAACAGACTGGTGTTCGTCCAACCTGGAGTGCCTCCCTGGTCGTAAGAGCAAGGGAGGGATCCAAACCT
>NC_087201.1:44458350-44498350 GCF_015104395.2 Macrobrachium nipponense
TATTAAAATTTCTAAAAGTTTATCAAACAAAAAATGTCGCTTTGAACGCAACCGTATACATAAACCATTTTCGTACGTAAAGGTATATGCTTACATTTTGTGGCTGGCCACTCCGACGATAAGTTGAGTGCAATGATGTGGAATTATTCTTTGAATAGGCTATTTATTATGAAGATATGACTATAATATATATGGTAAGAATGGTTTTATTACCTTTATTGTCAGTTAATATCATAATGTGAATGTTTGTGTACGTTGGTGGTTATCGCACTGCAACTACGCTTAGCCTACCAATGAACGTCGTACATAAACCTTGAATAGGCTATTTATTTCGAAGATAGGACAATAATATATTAGGTGAGAATGGTTTTATTACCTTTATTGTCAGTTAATATCATTATATGAGTCTTTAAATGAATGTTGGTAGTTATCGGACCACGGCCGAGGGTTAGCCTACCGAAAAACATCGCATACGCAACACAACAAACCCGTGATGCAGCGATTCATACCAGTGATGTAACATGAGAAACGGTCCAAGAAAAAACCCGTGATTAACTGGATCCGTGAATAAGCGATGCCCCACTGTACCGACCCAAGTTGGGCCTGCAAACATATTTTAAAATCGTTGACCCCTTACTCTGCAAACGCGATGTGGGCTATGCTAGCCTACTGCTTACCCAAATTTAGGACTACTTACATATTTTACTCTCCAAACGGGAAACGATTTATGTGTGTTGTCAGTAAGGCCATAGCGGAACGGGGCTTCGCGCCTTATCCGCATTTTTGAAGATTCTTGGCAGGCTCGACATGTTTCGGCAAGCGGCAATATTGCGCTGCGCGCGCTAACCACAGGGTTTACAGTGGGCCGATCAACCTAACCGCGTGGCTGGCCAGCCTAACCGCGGACAATCCACCACCTGCGAGCGACTACATATCCGCGACCAATCGATTTATTTGTTATCAGTAATGCCGTAGCGGAACGGCGCTTAGCGCCTTATCCGCATTTTTAAAGATTCTTGGCAGGCTCAACATGTTTCGGCAAGCGGTAATATTGCGCTGCATGCGCTAACCAAAGGGTTTACAGTGGGCCGACCAACCTAACCGCGTGGCGGCCAGTCTAACCAAGGACAATCCACCATTTTAAAGTACCATTAAACTACCCTAGATACATTATTTCACTTACCTTACAATTGAAAATCTTCCATGTCAGAGTCGGAGAATTCTGGTTGGGCGATTCTGGGCCTTTTGACTGGGGGCAGGACGTCTAGCATAGGCATTTCGGTTTGAACACCGCAGTCACGGGTTTGTTGAGGTTGAGGAGTACTACGGGACAAAGGACGTATTTTCGTTGGCGTTGACTCTGCTTTCTTTAATGGATAAGTGCGTTTAATGAATTGGGAATGTTTTGAACGGGCAACCACTGTTATTAAAGTAACGTTTTTTAATGCAGTACATTGAAAAATAAGAAGGGTACAGTGTTCTCACCCTACCACTCCGCGGCAAAACGTTTCTTTTTAAATCCCGCCATGTAGATTCGATAGTGTTGGTGTGTATGTTTTTGTCGGTTGGATCGACAAAGTGTAAAGAGTGATTGATATTTAAGTGTTCTTTAAAGTGCTGACTTAGTGTAGTGTATGATTTCCAACAGTCTGAAATAATGATTGAATCTGGATGAATATTTTCAATGAGGATGGGAAGCAGGGTTTCGGCCGATCGGTCCTGAACGATTTGGAAAAACGTGTCCTTTGTTTCGCGGTCTATTCCACCTAAAACCCAACAACCATCAACACGCCAACCTTTGTTGAATTTACGTTTGCCAAACTTTGACTCGTCAATTTCAACAATGTGGCCGGGTCCACCGATTTTGCGATTGTCCCGGCAGAAATTATACCAGTCCACCATGGTGTTCGGTGAACCAATATGGAGAGTCATTTTCATAAAGGCCTGTGGTAGCTCATGGATCCAGCCATAAATTAATTGGAGGATTGTGCCGAAATCCAGGTGTGAGCGGGAGAAGAAAGAGCCATTCCATACCGTTGTTTTTTTACGACACATGCGGAAGCTGCAGCGCCACACGAAACTGTCTTCCTCTTTAACGAGGCTCACGGTTACCACTTTACACTTGTCACAAGTTCCACTGAAATCGCCCAACAGTCCGCTTTTGTAAAGATATGTACGTAGTACATCAACGTCTTGGCATAAAGTATATAGCACACCAAAAATAACCGGACTTTCACTCAAAAAAGCAGCGAGGGACGGGTGTGAAGCTACGGGATGCGCCATGTTGACTGCTTTGAAAACTCGCGGGGTCGGCCCAGGTGATAAAGGCCATGCTGGGTCAACGGGACTACTTAGGGCGACGGTTGGATTTGGGTGTTGTGCGGCCCGGGAAATTGGTAATTGGCTCCCAAAACTGTAGGTAAATAATGACGGAATACGCCTACAGTGTCACCCATGAGAATAAAGTGCGGTATCGTAACGGAATTCGCAGAAGCAAAGGCAATGGGGGCTTGGTGAGATTTTTAGGGGATACAGTTTTGAAAATTCGCGGCGCGGAGGAGCCGCCATGTCTGTTTGAATGGCGTGCGGCCCGGGAAATTGGAAATTGGTTCGCAAAACTGTAGGTAAATAATTACGGAATACGCATACATCGGCATCTATGTTAATAAAAAGAGGTGTCATAACGGGAATGACAGTAGCGTAAGCAATGGGGGCTGGGCGGGGTGTTATAGGAGACATATTGCCTTTTTTGAATGTTTGCGCCATGTTTCGAAGGTTTAGGTCGTGAGAGGTCGGGGTCGTAGGTACTAGTTACCGTGGCGGATGGATTTGGGTGTCGCGCGGCCCGGGAAACTGGCCCGGTAATCCATAAACTACCGGGTTAGTTTATTGACACAAGCGACTCCGTAAACATCGAGATGGCGTCAATCTTCTAAATATATCGTGTTTTAAGTAAAAATGTTGAACGCATTTTGGTGAGATTTGCACTGCGTTGGACACCCTTTTCACTACCCTATGTTAAATGCTTTAAATTTGGCCTTATTTCTAACTTTGGAGAAAATACTTACTTCGAAAGGAGAGTAGAGGTCTTTAGCCCCGTTTCTCACCAACAACAAGTTGCGACTGATGCCCATCTCCAATGTCAGGACGCATTATAATGTACTTCTTTGAGGATTGTTCACGCTGATCGTACATGGTCCACTCTGTACCCTGCGGTTTTTTACCCTAGTTCGTATGGGGCTTTCATAGCCTAATATCACATTATGTTGATGAAACTTCAATCTTTTGAATGGTATGCTTGGAGTTGTAATTGTATTCGTGTTTCACCATTTAAATATCGAGTGAATAAGACCTGTCCACCGTGATAAGGGTTGGTAGTCGCTGGTGTTTCCCCCTAGGTAAGACCTGGCCAGCATGATGACGATGGATCGTCCGTGATTGTTTACCCTACTTCGAAAGGAGAGTAGAGGTCTTGAGCTCCAGCTATCACCACCAATAACTCATGACTGATGACCATCTCCGATGTCAGGACGTGTTAAAGTACTTTTTCGGAGGGTGGCCAAAACCTCGGTGGTCGGTGAGTTGGTCAGTCCACTCGGTTGTTTACCCTACCTAGCAGAAAAACAAGTTTCGGCCGCGAATTCGATTACTACTACCCAATTTAACTCTGTCTACCTTCAAAATACTCCAAAAAATCATGTTTTTCTCATGAATGGCTAATGCTTACCCAGTAGATGTCTTCTTGACGCCTTTGTGTTTAAATCCATGGTGACATTTCAATGTTTGGCGAAATAATTTCTTCTGGCCCACAGAGTACGCCTTGTACGTGTTGAAACTCACGCGATTCTGCAGGCAAAACGAATCTTTCCACCGTTGAAAGTCTTCTCTACTCTTAACATTTGTTCTGAAAGTTACACACTCCTTTTCTGTCACAATATCACTAGTTTCGAAGCCATTCACTTCTATTGCCGCATCCATATCTACCGAAGTCTCAATGCATAGTAGTACTACTACTAATGCATAGCGCCTGAGCCTCGACGTAGTCTGTACTATCGTTAATAAAAACGAGTGTTGAAATAAATTAATATAAATTAAGTCTAATGTCAGTAGGTTAATTTGCCTTATTAGTATTAATAAATATAACAATTTTATACAAAATACGATAATAAGTATGTCTTAGCTAAATGTGACGTATACATGTTATACTTTTAAATTAATATTCTCAACTTTGTGAGGTGGAACTATAGATAACATTTGCATGGTGAACGACGTTACCATTCACTAAAACTTATTTACACCATGTGCCTTTTATTCAGTTACCTTAAGAAGGAAGGAAACTTAATGACATAAGGACATATCTTGTAAAATTTATTTATTGATTATAAATCACCCATCGTTCAAACAGTTACAGGTGCGTTTTCAAAGGTTATTTATGTAATCGTTGTTGGTAATACGCTAAGGGTGGAGCCTGACCAAGGATGTCGGCAGAAAGGGCGGAACCTGTTTATACTATAGTACAGACCAAAGACTTATACTTCAGTATATAGTCTTTGGTACAGACTTTAGGAAAATGCATTCAGGGGGCTGCCCCTAGAGGCATCCCCCCCCCCAAATGGAAAATAGTGGCAAAATAATAATATTGAAGACTTAGGCAATAATACTATAAATGAGAAATATATCAATGGGAAAAAAATAAGTCTGATAATAAAATAATAACATTTTGAGACAAAAATAATATTAACAATAATAATAGGAGAGATTATGTTTGTAAACAAATGAAGCATATCTGCACATGCGCAGTACGCTGGTGGGAAAACGCCAACAATGGCAGACGACGCTCTCACGTAATTAACTTGGTCAAGTGTTTTGTGCACACTGTACATGTATGGCAGGGTAAGGTTTCTTTCTTGCTTTTTACACTGTATATAAATTCTCGTGTAGAGCTGTATTGATTTCTCAAAATGTGAAAAAAAAAATCTCTAAGTTGCTTCTGTTTTAAATTTTTCTGTCTGTTAACTTCACTTACCATGAGAGAAAAAACATTCCAAGGCAACAACAAATACTTAAATAAAAATAAAAATTTTACTTTCCAGAAAGGTTTAGAATCCAGTAGTTTTAGAATCCAGTAGTTTCAAATAACTTTCACATGAGGGCAAGCTGTCTGTGTCACTGCACTACTGATAGTGGAAGGGTCTGAAATCCATTGGTACTTTATCTCGATCCATTTTCTGTGAATCCCAACTGTTGCTCCTGTGAAGTGTCATTATTTTCTACTCTAAAAACATGGCCTCATAATTTTATGTAATTATTGTTGTATATGGGTTAAAATAAATAAATATATAGGAATGTTGTGGAATACTAACATTTTAAATTTTCTACGTAGTGAAATCGCCTCCATTTTGAGCAGTCTTCCGAAACAATGTCAACGAAAATATGTAAATCTGAATGTTTCAATACACAAATGCTTTTATGCTCTAATATTTTGCTTAAGATTATATTATTTCATGAAGATTAACTTCCAATTGAAAGATAGGACGAATTAGACACATATAGGTGAAAACTTCTATGTGTTGGTAGTGGTATGAAAATATTATTGGAATGTCGTTCTCAAAAATGGTTGGCATTTGGCTGTCTTGGCAGTTTTGGAAGTATAGACAAGGCCGGACTAGTTAGTGTTTCTTATGAACTTATAGTGTTCCTCATTTACTGAGCAAGTGCTCTACCTTATACCTCTTGGGCAATTTAGTCCAGGTTACGAAGTGCTCTGTCCCACTGCTTCCTTTCATCTTAATTCTCTTTAAGCCATGCATGAGTTGGACAGTTAGTGACTGCCAGCCACCATTTCTCCCTACCTTGTCACTTTCACTGAGAATACGATGCCAGGATCCCTTTCCCCACCAATTCGTGTATCATGCAACAACACACAACTGAACCATTTGCAGATTAACTTCAATGATCAATGTTCTTATGATAAGGTAGAAGAGGGGAAATGTCTTTTTACCCACCAGCAGTGTTATTGTTTGGAAAAGACGTGTTGATGACTCCTATCCTATAGCAATAATCTTAATGATAATAATAATGGATTCTGTATTTCCTGATAGGACAGGCGATTGCTGTCCATTTCATATATATATATATATATATATATATATATATATATATATATATATATATATATATGAATAACTTGATCAAGAAGTATATAGAACGTGATGCTATGTATAAATAAAGGTTTTTTTGCACGAGGAAAAAATGAAAAAGCGAGATAGCCAAGTACTTTCGTCCTGTTCGGACCCTTTACCTGAAGGCAAACCTTCAGTAAAGGGTCCAAACAGGACCGAAAGTACTCGGCTATCTCGCTTTTTCATTTTTTCCTTCGTGGCAAAACAAAAAACCTTTATATATATATATATATATATATATATATATATATATATTATATATATATATATTTATATATATGTGTGTGTGTTATATAAAAGAGGGATTTGTGATGATATATTTTAAATATCATTGTAATGTGATGTATAGTGCCATTTTAGAATGTAGAGAAGTCAGCAGTTTAACTTCCCTAGAGACAGTGCCCGAGTGACAAGCCTTGGGAATGCTGATGTGTCTTTTTGGGCTGGCTGTCATCAGAGTTGCTGTCTTAGCAGATCAACGCCTCGTCCTGTCGCTATGAGCACTTGATACAGAGGTGACCTTATGAAACTGGATACAGGCAGTTCTTGGGTGTGGACATTGTGTGTGAGTTCGTGCGTACGTGTGAGCCTTTTTCCTACATAATGAGATGTAGTATTGCCATGATGGATAGATCTGTGTAACTGAGGCAAGAAGCCAAGATGGCTTCTGCAAAAGTATTTTTTTGAGAGGTGATAGTGCATACTGTGTTGAATGGGTAAGCATATTTTATTTTGGCCAAGAGATGTGGCTGGATTGTATTTGAATATTTATTTCAGAGATGTTCTATTTCACATGATCTTTGATTATACTCTTATGCTTATCAGGGTGTTCTCCTGTCTTCTAACATTTGATTCTGGAGAAGGGGGATTGGTCTGGAGAAAGGGGGATTGGTCTGGAGAAAGGGGAATTGATCTGAGACAAGGGGAATTGAATATGGCGACTTACTATGGTGTACTGACTATGTTAACTGTGCCTGATGTTATGGCTAAACTAATGTTAGTTATTTGATTAATTACCGAGGGTTATCCGAGTTATTTGGACTTTGAGTTTAACATTTCATTTAATCATTCTGTTAAGAACCTGAGTTAATTTAGTTAATACTTTGCTTTTAAATAAATGCATATTTTTGTAAGTTGCGTGTCTGATTAGATGACCTTAGATAATGGAGGGGGGAGGTGTGTCGAGAGAGGGAGTTGTTGGGAATCGAGAGAGAGAGAGAGAAAGAGGAGGATGTTACCAGTTGCCTACCGCTTTGGTCCATCACTACCTTTTAAAATCTGAGAAAGATTTTATAATCTCATTTTATAGTATTATATATATATATATATATATATATATATATATATATATATATTATATATATATATATATATATATATATATATATATATATATATATATATATATATATAGTGACTGCTTTATGGCCAAGGTTCAGAGAATATAAAGTTCTTCCATAGGTCACATCAAAATAAGAAAGGTTTAATTTCAAAACAGAACAAAAATTAGCACTTTAATATTTAATAATGAAACAAGTTTACATAATTACGTTAATACCTCTTACCGCATAAAACAAGAAACACTCAAACAATCCTGCACCGCACAAATAACAAAATAAATAAACCTTAATAAACTAAATTTTAAATATACGTTACGTTACCAGTTTCACAAAGGTTCACTCAAAATTTATATAACAGAACATTAATACATTACAAAAAACTGAAGAATAAGAAGACAGCTACTCCAATAGGACACTTATCACAGTAGAGGACCAGGTGAGAACTAACTATGCAGGAAATAGGTGGTCCGAAGAAAACTAAAAGAAGGCGGGGAAAACCAAAAGCACTCTGAAAACGGGACAACTAAAAATATAACTAGGGATCTTAAAAACAGGTACAGGAATGAACTGTACATTTCCACAAAAATGAAAATCATAGCTATACAAAATTAAGATGTCAATCTGGCAGATGGGTGACAATATATATATATATACATATATATATTATATATTTGGCAATGTGTGTTTGTATGTATGATTGGTATGGGCACCCGGGCTGTTGGTCTGACGGACTGAGACTCGGAACAGAGATGGGTTTCCACCCCGGGAACGGTCCGAGGACCTATGCTTTCGGGAGCCCGGGTCACCCAAAATTTCTACTTACCCCCCAACCCCCTCCGAAGGATGAGAAGGGATTTCGTGAAACAGAGCTGGTTCTGCCCGTGAAATGGGGCTGGCTATGCCCGTAGACTTAGTTACTTTACAAATTTCTGTATACATATGACTTATGTAAACATCAAAGAGGGTGGTTTTAGAAGGGGATTGACAGAGAGAGTGGACCAGTTGTTAGGGAGAAGAAAGAGGAAAAAAAGACAAACAGAAAGAGAGAGAGTTGTATTACTGAGAAGAAAGAGGGTAAGAGACAGTGATTGTTGGAGGAGAGGAAAGAGGAGGTAAGAGAAAGGAACAAGAGGGAGAGGAAAAGAAAGAGAGAGAGGGAAAGAGATTAGTATATATTATTATACAGTTATTATATATTTATATTTTAAATTACATTTATATTTATATTATTTATATTATATTATACTATATTTATATATAGAATATATATATAATATAATATATATATGCTCTGGGTTACATGGACCAATAGGTGGGACCCGCCCGTAGGGCGGTTAACCAGCTAGTACATATATAAATAAAGGTATAAGCCACAAAGGAAAAATAAACAACGTAGTTCTGCTAATAAGTTGAAGGGTGTTTGAGTCGAAAGATCTTGCAGAACTCTGTTGTTTATCTTTCCTTAGTAGCTTATACTTTTATTTATGGATTTATTACGTTCCAAAGTTTTGTGATTCAGTTATACATATATATAATATATATATATATATATTATATATATACTATATATATATATTACAGAATATATATAATATATATATATATATATATATATATATATATATATATATATATGCAAAAGTTTAATGCCTTTTTTAAAGGGCCTTTTATACTTTACATATATATATTGGGGATTTTTAAGGTCAAATGATACTCATTTAAACAAAATGAAACAAAACAACTAACTGGCAACTTAACCTACCCCCGTTCCATTGCATATCTGTCTTGGGAGTTGGCTGAAAGTCCAAGCTAGGCAAAAAATAAATTCCTGTAGTTAAAAAAATATAATTTTTATTTCCCAAAATTAGCTAACATTGAAATGGAATAAAATTAATTAACGCTGACTCAAAACAAACGTTAAACTGTCATATCCTCTCAAAATCATATTTAAATAAGTATCCCCTCTTATCTCGTTCTGTCCGACTAATCATAATCTTTCAATAAGTCAATACAAGTCTAGAGAAATCCATATTTTTATTTAGGGACTTCGAATCCATCTGAAATAAAGAGACCATAATTATGACATACTTAACCATTAAAGTTAGTCAAAAAAGAATGTGTACCGCACCCCACTTTTCTTTCTCCAGACACAAATAATTGTCACTTCAAAGGTTAACTTTTCCAAAGTTCTCTCTTACAATACCTTGTCCGACGGACCTGCAACACCTCTTCCAGGTGTGTTCCACACTCTGTCAAACACAATCAGTGAGTCCCCCTTAGCACTTATTCTCCAGAATAAATGTCATTTTCTGTTCGTTACTAACACACACACATACCCCATTTGGCACACAATAAGCATGAATGATTCATGCCTGAAACTCGTGATCTTCGAGGCGTCATTGACCACAAAGTGCATTGGTAAGCTATCCTGTCTGTTTTTCATTTCAGCATCTTCAAGGAATCCAGTGTTTTGCGCTTGTCTCTAACCAGAAAGAGCTAAGGTTAGCAACCCATTACAGTGCCTTTAAGATATATATACATACATACATACCTATATATATATATATTATATATATATATATATATATATATATATATATATATATATATATATATGTATATATATATATATATATATATATATATATATATATATATATATATATATATATATATATATATATATATATATATCTTACAAGTGTGTGATGTGTTAGTGAATTACATATCGTGTCTTGCTTGGAGACAGATTGAGCTGTAGAAGCAGCCTTCTTGAATGATGGAATCTGATGCGTATGCATTTTTAATCTGGAGGCTGTCCGTACTGTTGCCAGAGGCAGTTTGGGGTGTGTCGAGTATATACATTCGTTTGTACGAATGTCACAGGTCTAACCGACCGAGGCGCTTGGGGAAAGACACATTCCTTTTGTGATAGGAAAGAAGACGGTTTAGTAAACGCCAGGTGTCGGGAGAAAACCCCATCATAAAGGTATGGCACATATTTTAAATGACTTAGAAACAGTTGCCTTTGAAAAGAGAGAAGTGTGAAATGTATCTCTTTACTTAATATTGCCTTTGAAAAGAGAGAAGTGTGAAGTGTATCTCCTTACTTAATATTATGTTATGTATTTTTATTACAGATGGCCTCTATTCCATGATATTAGAGACGGGATTCTCTATCCTGACTAATACAATGAAACAATTGACATTTTGGGTCTGGGAGTGAGTACTTAGCCAGAAGAGTGGAATGATAACTTAATAGTTTTCTTTGTGGGGCAGACTTGGGTTTTTATCACTATGACTTATTAATCATTTTGTTCTATTTTAAGTTCATCTGCTTTGGATAATTAGTATATTTTTGTATTTATGTGAGCTTAATAGTCTAATGACATGTTTGCAGATAAAGGGCGCCTGCTGTCAACAGGTAAGGGTTTTCAGTTTGTGTAGTTTTGTCAAAAGGGGGTAAGAGTGGTGGCAGGGGTTTAACAAGCTTTTTACATATTTTATAAGCTGTAGGTATGCTAACGAAGAGACTGGTGACTAGTTAGACATACATTTTTTGGTAGGAAAAGGGGTTATGATCATGTCACAGGCAACTCAGGGCTCTTTTTGCTGATTCAATGATTTGGTGTGGTGTTGAAAGCGTCGGGCATCTCTCTGCATCTTAGTGTTACCCATTTGGTGATTCATGAAAACCAGTGTTTTAAAACATGAAGGGAAAAAGTTTAGTTTTTGACATATTAAAGTGTTTCACTAGTGTGGTGAACAGGCTACTCATATTTGCGATGCGTATACGAATTCGGTTTCCAGTCATATGAAGATGTGAGTGTATTTTCAAGTTTTCTTTCTTATTTTCTCCTTTTTATTTTTATTTATTTATTTATTTATTTTTGTATTCCTTTTTGTTTGTGGTGAATTTACTCAAAGGGGGTTTTGTTTTGATGTCTCTCGAAATTCGACGGACATGGTAATGATGTGTGCGAGGGGTTTTGTTATGAGTCACGCCCTGAGAGAGAGAGAGAGAGAGGGAGGCGAGAGTTTGTGTGTGTGGGTCTGGTTGTCGCTGGGTTGGATCGCTTAGTAAGCATTTTGCCCCTTTTTTCCTTTTCTATCCCCTCCCTTTTTTTTTTTTTTTTGCTTTCGTGGGATGATATGCGGGGTGCGTTTGTTTTTTGTTATCCATTATTGGGGGAAAATTTGTATTAATTTTTCTGGATTGGGTTTTGTGTGTATATAAATACATTGATGTTATTGAGATCGGGGAATCTTATAGAACAAAAGAGCTTCTGGAAAGAAAGAAAAAGGGCGGATACTAAGAGTACACAATGCTACTACATCATGTAACAAACGTGAGTGCGGGCGTGAGCCCGTTCCGGGGAATGGTAGATGGTGTGCTATCCCAACCAGTGCAAATTTTTATTGAAGGGGTGAATAATTATTTAGCCGGAAAGAATATAACGGATGATATAGAGGCGAAAGCTTTGCTAGATTTCAATAGAGGCGATCTCTCCCATCATTGCAGGAGTTTCCAATTTGCAAAATGTCGTACCTGGACTGATTTGCAAGCATTTTTGAAAACAGCTTATGGCTTAAAGGAACACTGAGATATGGTGAGGGACCTTCGGGGTCTTTATAAGCTACAGAAGGGCACTAATAGCCTTGTAGAACGTAGTTCAAAACTTTTTGACTCAGTGGTGGATTGGGTAGGAAAATTGAAAACATCTAAATGGGTTACAGGAAGTAATGTCTCACCTGAGAATGTTCATAAACTGATCTATTTTTCCCTGCTCTTGCATGATGTACCGGATGCAATAGTGAACAGCTTTGATGAAAAAATTGAACCTACTTCAGACGAAGAATTACTTTATGCCGAAATTGAGAAACATATGTCTAAATGTTCCACTGCAGATAGTAATTTTTAATGGGACAGGCCCGGGGATAGGGTGCAAAGAGACACAGAATTTTCTCCTCCCCGTCTGTGTGCAAAAGTTGAATATAACAAAAGATCGATCGATCAAAGGCAACAGCAGTTGTGCTGTTTCAACTGCAATAAACTAGGGCATCCAAAGAAATTGTGTAGGGTTAAATATTGTGGAATGTGTAAGAGTACTGATCATTACTGGTAATCTTGCGAGGCCTACACCTCAAGGTTCTGGTAATTGTAATGTGAGGACTTCCCAGGCAGGTCAAACCAGAGGGCAAAAGGATCGGCGAAATTTTTGGAAGCCCGATCAACAAAAAGGGTACAGGTGATTGGTAAGTGCCATTGTGGTCTCATGGGGGACGCCCCAGAGCCCAGGCCTATAGTTTATGGAACAGTAGGGGATGTGGATATCCCGATATTTATAGATTCGGGTGCATCTATAAATTTAATGGACTATAATTTGTATCAATCCATGTTTTCCAATTACCCTTTGCAACCCTCAACGGAGACAGTGTGTGATGTGCAAGCCCATAGATTAAATACCCTGGGTTGTGTTCAAATACAGTTTACTCTCGGTGAGTAAACTCTCGGTGAGTACTGACAGAACCATTTTTGGTAATGAAAGGAATTGCGTTGGGCAACAGACTTTTGCTGGGTCATCCTGCATGTAGGAGACACAAGATTTCGATCCATGTGGGTGTTAATGGGATAACAGTCGGGATACCTGGTGTTTTTCTGCCTTATGAGGACGTGATTAGAACGGAGGACATGGAGATTATTGAAAAAGGAGGTGTGCTCGGTGATATTAATGGCGGTGATACGATTGTTACGGAGAAAGGTAATATTAAAACCCATGTTGGTGATATGGGAAATGATTGCGGGGATTCTATAGGAATTCACGGTGATAACAATTATGGTGATGTTGATACTAATATTGATGTTGTTTCTGATACTAACAATGTTGGGGATGATACTGAGGGTGGTAATGTGTATGGGGTGGTGGAAAAGGGAGGTACTAACCACAAATATAGAGGTGTTTTATCCGAAGATACGTATTGTGTTACTACCTGGTCCAAAGACTATGGTAAAAGTCAAATTGAAGGAAGTGAGAAAACCTACGGACGTGTGTGTTATTCAAAATAGCGAGAGGCTTAGAGGGGTTATTAGCACGGCATCGGTGAACAGTGTATCCATAGATAAGACCACGTGGTTGGAGTTACTAAACTGTAATGATACAGTTATGAGATACCAGAAGAATACATATATATTGGATTTCCAAGATTGGAGTCGTGATACTGGTTCAGTGGCTATTGTAGAGGGAAAACCTGAGTTTTCAAAGGCAGTAATGCAATCAAGGAAACAGATATTTAGAGAACATTTAGCTAATGCGGATTATAGTGAACATGTTGAAGCGATAAGCGAGCTCTTGGCGGAATTTGGGGATACGGTAGCCTTACAAGGTGATAAATTGGGGTTGACTAATGTGTTAGAGCATAAGGTAAATTTGGAGAGTGGCACAAAACCTATTCATATTCCTGCATATCGCATACCTTTCAAAATCAGAGAACAGGTAGAGAAAGAGGTCAATAGATGGGAGGAAGAAGGAATCATTAGACCTAGCGTGTCTCCTTACAACTTTCCCTTGTTAGCGGTGCCTAAGAAGGACGGTTCTGTCCGTGTATGCGTCGATTTTAGACGTTTAAATGAAAAGACAATCCCTGACCGCTATCCAGTCACGTGCATACCAGATCTTTTTATTGAAATTAGTGGACATAATATTTATAGCTCAATTGATTTGGCGCAGGGTTTTTTGTAGTTCCCTCTTAGTGAAAGTAGCAAGGAATATACCGCTTTTTCAGTGCCCAAGGGACACTATGAATTTGCGCGAATGCCTTTCAGTTTATCGGGCAGTCCAATGACCTTTACCAGGTTGGTGAACACAGTTTTGCACTGGTTATTGGGCAAAAATGTTTTTGTGTATATGGATGACATCCTGGTCGCAACAGACACGATCGCACAACACCTGGAAGTACTTAGGAGGCTTAGATTAGCGGGGTTGAAAATTAAGCTAGCCAAGTGTTTGTTCTTGAAAAAGCAAATTAGATATCTAGGCCATGTCATATCTAAGGAACGGGTTAGAGTAAATGATGATAAAGTCAAAGCAATAGCAAATTTTCGCACCCCTAGATCAAAGAAAGAGATTGAGTCATTCCTGGGTATTGCCGGTTTCTTCCGGAGGTTTGTGAAAGGGTTATCTAATATAGCAGCTCCCATAACAGATGTATTGTGGGAAGACGTTCAATTCCAATGGAAGGAACCCCAGGCGGAGAGTTTTCAAAAGCTCAAGGACGCGCTAATGAATCCCCCTGTTTTGAAGTTTCCAGATTTAAGCAATTTTACATTAGTGACTGATGCAAGCCAAGAAGGTATAGGTGCTTGCCTTATGCAAAAGTTTGATGGGAAATTCCATCTTATAGCCTTTTATAGCAGGAAGTTCAGGACAAAGGGCAGCAACGAGAGATCAATGGCTACCATAGATAAAGAAGCATTTGCAATAGTGTCGAGCTTAGTTCATTTTAAAATGTTGCTGATGGGGAATAAAGTAGAAGTTCTTACACACCACAAGCCATAATTAAATCTTTTTAATAAACCCGATTTGTCGCCTAAAAGAGCTTGTTGGTTTTTAACTATCAGAGATTTTGATGTAAAGCTCAAATATATAGAGGGCAAATTTAGCGTAGTTGCTGATGCTCTCAGTAGAAGTTTTCACGACACGGAAGAATTCCAAGTCGTGCAAGTCACTAGCAAGGCTATACAATGGGATATATCTCTCATAGAGCAAAGGCAAGATGAAGACGAGACTCTAACAGATGCAAAAGTGTTTCTTAGAGGGGAATTAATTAGGAAACGTCATACGTTGCCTTTTTCGGGTTTGGAGTTAGAAGGTAATCTATTGGTTAGGAAAATTAGATATGAATTGAGAACCAGTTAAAGTAAAGGAGATACGACACAGATTGTAATTCCGAAAGTCCTAATTCCAGTGGTTTTGGATATAGTTCATTGCAGGTTCGATAGTCCACACTTGGGAATAGAAAAAACATGTGATGAGGTTCGTGCTAAATACATTTGGAAAAACATGGGGAAAGATATGGAAAATTTTGTAAGGAATTGTACGGTGTGCAACACATGTAAGCCTGCAAGGATAACTTCATGCAAATTAGAATTGTATCCTATAGCGAATAGACCTTTTCAGAGATTACATATGGATATCCTGGGGAATTTTTGTGAGTCTAGGTATGCGAACAAGTACTTGTTAGTGAAAATAGATGAACTTACAAGGATAGTAGAAATTTTCCCACTTAAGCATAAAACAGCTGAAGAAGTAGCCATAGCGTTTTTCAATGGTATCGTTTGCAGATACAGCTCACCCGAAGTTCTATTGACCGACAATGGTAGAGAATTTGTGAACAAAACTTTGGAATGTTTAGCGGAAGTCATGGGGATACAGAAAGTAACAATTATTCCATACAGACCTGAGGCTAATGGGTTGTGCGAACGAGCAAACAGGAAAGTGCTTGAGGCTCTCAGGAAAACTGTGGGTGGTAATGATAAGAATTGGGACAGATATGTTGATGTTGTTAGACATAGTATTAACACTATGGTTAGTGATTCCATTAAAATGTCTCCATTTGAAGCTTTTTTTGGTTGTCCAGCACGAGGCACATTTGATTTGCTAACTATACCTCATCATGGGGAAGATACGATCGAGGCGTTGGTATCCACAGCGAGAGAGAGACGAGGTTGTCTCAGCCATAATCTCGAATCCACAACCAGAGATATGGTACAGAAGAGTAATAGTAAATCATCTGATCCCAAGATCAATGTCGGAGACAAGGTATTTTTAAAACTTAAAGTGAGAAATGAACTAAATTACAAATTAGGCCCGAAGTTTGAAGGTCCTTTTAAAGTCATTGAAGAGAAAATTGGAAACAGATTTGTAGTCTTAGAGGAAAAAACAGGTCGAGGTTAATGCATATCTCGAAATTGAAAAGAATTGGTTGTGGTGATTAATATATTGTCACACAATTGCATTTTTTCTCTTTTTTTTTTCTTGTTGTCTGTTTTTTTGCAACTTGGTGGTGAAATGCTTTTACGTTTTTTTTTCTCTTTTATTTCCTTCTACTGTCTATTTTCTTATTATGCGCAAATCTGCGGCATTTTGGTGTAAGATTTCGGGGTTAATATTTTACGTGGGAAGTTGTTGGAAATACGGCAAATTTTTGTTTTAGCCGAGAAACGTGATGATAAACATGTGATAATTCCTGTGTGTATGATATATGGGGCTGAATTTCTGTGGTTTTACGAGCTGAATAGGCGACATTGGGTTTTTATATGATTGGGGTAATGTCGTGGGGAGTTATGATTTAAGGACAATTTTTTTTTTGGGGGGGCCCACCTTGGTGATATCCTGATGATAAGTTTGTGGAATGTGATTATGTGGTGCCAGTGTAGAATTTTTTTTTTTTTGGAGAATAAGGGTTTCTGGCATTTCAAGTCTGACTAGATAATCTGTAGTGCGGTTCGAAGTACCTGAGGTGTTCACAGGTGGATTTTTGCTAATGATGCTGTGATGAATCCGGTTGCGGATTCCCTTTGGATTAGATTACTCGGAGATTTGCACTATTCTCGTAGATGTTGACTATGGCATTCCATTGAAATGTATCATGTAAGGGAATTGTTTTCTGGTCGTTTCTGGTCAATGGGATTGCTGCAGTAGCAAATTCCGTAACGGTACATATTCCGTTTTGGGAAAGATATTGAATTATATATGTTTCTTCTTCTCTTATGTGCACCGTGTAATGGGGGAAAGTTCACTTATTATTGTTGTTGTTATCTTTTTTCCTTTTTTCTTTTTTTCTTTTCTTACGAAAGATGTCGTAATTGGTGTTAAGCTCTAAATAGCATTTCTATTTTAGATAGGAGTTATAATTTGTCGGGGTATGTGAGTTAGATAGAAGGGGTGTTCGGCATTATATTTTATGGAGGTTAGTTATATAAACAATAAAAGGGGTTTTTGCTGTTAGACATTATGGGTTCTATTTTGATAGTATGTTTGTCAGATTCGGGATTATTTGTGAGGATTCAGTGGGCAAAGATTATATTTTGTTTAGTGAGGAATTTTTAATATTTGACCAGGAGATTGAGTATATTAATTAATGACGGATTTGTGGGGTAAAGCAAGACTTTAATTATTTTATGATCATGTAGACCTTTTAAATACGGACACACAATGACTTTAGAGAATTCCCAAATTTACGTGATGGTGGCGATGGAAACGACTTCGTTCTGCAGTACCAGAGGTCAAGTCAAGTCTACACACGGATGGCGATTCTATGGACTGCCTTTGCAACGGATGAGATGTCGTCGCTATATCATCTCAGGATATGTTCTGGGATAAATCAGGAGTCTACAATCTTCGATGAGGCGAGTGCGAGTAGCACTTGCATGGAAGTCACGGGATATTTCCTTGACAACGGGGTGGTGACCATGTTTCCTTCTGTAGAAAACATCGAATCTACAGTTTCGCGACGAGGGGGTGTTGGATACACTCACGAGGGTAGCAGATGCTGAATAATGTCGCGTGCTGAGTTGTTTCGAGTTGGTTTACGTACTCGACCAGTATCTACAATTATTCGTCGAGATCTGCTTTTCCTAGTGACGAAGATGAGCTTTTCATCAATGAACATTACACAATTCCAATAATAGTGATCATAAGAGGTGTTATACTGATCACAATTTGTGCGCTAGGAGTTCTTAAACTTCTGTGTATTCGGCGAGGCACAAGGGCTCCAGCAACGGAGGTATCCCTAAATCATGTGGCAAATTGATACATTGTGCATTAGTTGCTGATGTGGTGTGCGACAGGAGTGCACAAAGGACATAGGTGGCCGAGCCGTCTTACAAGTGTGTGATGTGTTAGTGAATTACATATCGTGTCTTGCTTGGAGACAGATTGAGCTGTAGAAGCAGCCTTCTTGAATGATGGAATCTGATGCGTATGCATTTTTAATCTGGAGTCTGTCCGTACTGTTGCCAGAGGCAGTTTGGGGTGTGTCAAGTATATACATTCGTTTGTACGAATGTCACAGGTCTAACCGACCGAGGCGCTTGGGGAAAGACACATTCCTTTTGTGATAGGAAAGAAGACAATTTAGTTAACGCCAGGTGTCGGTAGAAAACCCCATTATAAAGGTATGGCACATATTTTAAATGACTTAGAAACAGTTGCCTTTGAAAAGAGAGAAGTGTGAAATGTATCTCTTTACTTAATATTGCCTTTGAAAAGAGAGAAGTGTGAAGTGTATCTCTTTACTTAATATCATGTTATGTATTTTTATTACAGATGGCCTCTATTCCATGATATTAGAGACGTGATTCTCTATCCTGACTAATACAATGAAACAATTGACATTTTGGGTCTGGGAGTGAGTACTTTGCCAGAAGAGTGGAATGATAACTTAATAGTTTTCTTTGTGGGGCAGACTTGGGTTTTTATCACTATGACTTATTAATCATTTTGTTCTATTTTATGTTCATCTGCTTTGGGTAATAAATAGTATATTTTTGTATTTATGTGAGCTTAATAGCCTAATGACATGTTTGCAGATAGAGGGCGCCTGCTGTCAACAGGTAAGGGTTTTCAGTTCGTGTAGTTTTGTCAAAAGGGGGTAAGATATGTATATATATATATATATATATATATATATAGTATATATATATATATATATATATATACATATGTTAAGTATAAAAGGCCCATTAAAGCACTCTGGTATAAAGCTAAGGACTATATTTTGGTAGACTGGCTCCCACTCTTATCAAGTAGTGAATGACAAAAGTTACAACGATGAAGCGGATTACGACAATAAATTAACAGAACCGACGACGGCTTAGCAGTGATTCCAGGCATCACCTAAGGCCATATCTCCCACTATATATTTCGCCAGTGTAACTTCTATTCGATAAGGGTGGGAGTCAGTCCACCGAAATTTAGTCCTTAGTTTAAATCAGTGTTTTAATGGGCCTTTTATACTAGAGATGTATACTGTTTTAACAGAAGACTTTATTTACACACACACACACACATATGTATGTATAGTATGAAGATTGGTGGCCCACTCTCAACAATGAATTTTTTTCTGGATCTGCTATTGTTTTCCAATGAGGGGTTCTGAGAGAAGATCATCTATTTCCTTTTCCTACTCTTCAAGTGGTTTCGAGAAAAACTTTGCTCATCTATTTTCGAGGAATTTTCTTCAAATTATGGGAAGTTGTTTGTTTTCTTTTCCTGTTATAAACAGAAGTGGATGCTTCATGTACCTGCTTTCTTGTGTTACCCTTCTACATAAAAGTATGCTTTCCTCTTTTTATTGTCATGACTGTCAGCATTTCTATATGAGGGTCTATTTTTCTTGAAATGTGTCTGATAAACATAAGTATCGCGTGGTTTCATGCCCTCCCAACAAAGAGATTCTCCAGCTGCCTTTTCTAGATCAATTACTTTTTCACAGTAAACAATACAAAGTCAGCTGGATATACCAAAAGGATTAAAAGTCATTATACATCAAGAGCGTTTCAAGGTTGAAAAATAACCAGTGTATAAGTGCTATGATTTTATTAGTTAGATTCGTCATTCGTGTAAATATAATTTCGTAAATAGTACACTGTATAATGAATGGCCATGATTATGTGTGAAAGGTTCCATGATAGTATGAGAGAAGGAAGGATGTATTTTAGTTAGTTATTTGACCATGCTGCGTGGTTTCAGTAATTAGTTTAAGATTAATCGATATATATGCGAAATACATATACATATGCAAAGCAAACAGACACAGACACTAACGCACATACACATACAAACACACAACCAATAAATTCACATAAAATTCCAGCCATGTGGATTCATAACAGAAACTTAGAGCATGACAATTTTTCTCAAATACTATAGATTCTCTCTCTCTCTCTCTCTCTCTCTCTCTCTCTCTCTCTCTCTCTCTCCCCCAACCCATCAAGCACCCAAATGCAAGAATTTCTGAGTAATTCCCCTAATTTCGGTGCCATTCATGGGGCAGGAGGCGAAAATCTTGTCACAAGGGGCACCAGTTTCTCCAATGTACCTGGCATTCCTATAAACATCGGCGCCACTTTTCGGTAATAGGCCCTCTCCAGGTGGCACTCCAGGCCTAGATACGAAAATGGGATAAAGAGGCTGAGTTGATGAAAGTCTCCATGATAAGCGGGAACTGTCAGTAGTTTTTCCTCTATTTTCATTCTTATTTTCTGGACTCTAAACGTCAAAAAAAAAGAGATGTTTTTTGTTTAGATCAAGAAGTTTTAGGAAATCAAAATTATCAAATTCATAGAATTATGTGAGATATAAGTTTATTGTACTCCATGTGAGGTGACTGACTTAATATTCGATCATGTTCCCTATGTACTTGTGTGCATTATTTTATTATTATTATTATTATTATTATTATTATTATTATTATTATTATTATTTTAAAAGAGAAAAAATAGCAAAATCAAGAAGTAGCGAAATTACATTGTCGAGGAATGTTTTTCTAGCAATTTACACTTTTTCATGATTAGCAAAAAAATCAATAGAAACTTCACGTTACAATACGCTTCCTTCGCTGATCGAAAATTAAGTATTTACTGAATTAGTTTAATTGCTTTACTTGCTGTTTTACAGGAAGTCAGATGAAACGTCTCTTTGTTTTTTTAAAAAATCATTGTAATCCAGTGCCATCTAAAAAATGGGGTAAGCAGCAAATTGCGTTATTCGCTTCATTCAGTGATTGTCAAAGAAATCAGAAAAGATAAAGTAGCAGTGCGAAATAGCCACGCTCGTTTGCACGGTTCTTAAACGCAATGAAAAGAAATTTGTTCAAACCAGTGTTTGAAGAGAGAGAGAGACTAATGAAAACCGGTGTTCGACAAGAGAGAAAGAGACTAAAAGATACTGGTGTTCACAAGAGAGAGAGAGAGAGACTAAAGAAAGCCGGTGTTCGTCAAGGGAGAGACAAAAAAACCGGTGTTCGATAAGCGAGAGAGAGAGACTAAAGGAAACCAGTTTCTACAAGCTTTGAAAAGAGAGAGACTAACGAAAACCAGTTTCAACAAGAGAGGAAGAGAGAGAGAGACTAAAGAAAACCAGTTTCAACAAGAGAGGAAGAGAGAGAGAGACTAAAGAAAACCAGTTTCAACAAAAGAGGAAAAGAGAAAGAGTGGCTAAAGAAAACCGGTGTTCGACAAGGGAGAGAGAATAAAGAAAACCAGTGTTTGATAAGAGAAAGAGAGAGACTAAAGGAAGCCAGTTTCAACAAGAAAGGAAGAGAGAGAGACTAAAGGAAACCGGTGTACGACGAGAGAGAGAGTCTAAAGAAAACCGGTGTTCGACAATAGAGAGAGACTAAAGAAAAACAGGTGTTCGACAAGAAAGAGAGAAAGACTTAAGAAAACGGGTGTTCGAAAAGAGAGAGAGAGACTAAAGAAAATCGGTGTTCGACAATAGAGAGAGACTAAAGAAAATAGGTGTTCGACAAGAGAGAGAGAGAGACTAAAGAAAACGGATGTTCGACAAGAGAGAGAGAGACTAAAGAAAACCGGTGTTCGACGAGAGAGATAGAGAGACTGAAGAAAATGGGTGTTCGACAAGAGGGAGAGAGAGAGACTAAAGAAAACCGGTGTTCGACGAGAGAGAGAGAGAGAGAGGAAAGCTGGAACCTACCCAACGAGTGCCAGTATATTGAGGTCCTCCCCGACCAGCTCGTCTTCTTCCTTCCCGGCCAGGTCGCAGACAAGCTTCATGCCGCAACCAGTTCCGTCCTGAAGGAAGACCATCTCCAGCAGGTTGTCCAGGGCTTCTCTCTCGTCCTTCAAGTCACGACCGTAGCGGTTATGGGACCCCCTGCGGCTCCCGCCGCCGCGGCCGCCTCCTCTCCCGCCAACGACTGAGCCTGACGAAGGGAATTGGAGATACACCGTAGTTTCTTCTGGTAATTGCAGCTTTGTTTTTCGAGTCTTGATTTTCAGTTGTTTTTTTATGACAAACTATTTATGATTGTTCTTTTATCTTATATAGTATTTCAGCTTTTTCGCCGATTATTTTGTGGTACCAAAATTACATGCAATATATATATATATATATATATATATATTTTATATATATATATATATATATATATATATATATATATATATATTTTATATCCTAAGATACTGATCTTTGGGAATTCGGCTACAGATCATTCAGTGACTTGAAAAATGACAGGAGAAAAACTAAACACTTGCAACATTCATTATACTAATATATCTGTAGCCTACACCTACACTAAGCAAATAATCTTGCCCCGGGCTATTTAACCCATTTATGACATAATCAGGTTCGATAGAAAGGAAAGAGTCCTCGATATATCCAGCGTTATTCTCAGGCTGAACAAAATTGATGTCAGAGAGAGACATACGGATACTTGTACTTTTGGTCAACTGTTAAAATCAATTTACCACGACCTATACCTTACCGCTTCGTCAAAAAAAGGCGATGCTGGGGGTTGGTGAGCATGTTGCAAGTTTTTTTTAAATGTGTAAACAATATTTATATCAGGAATTCCAGGATTCAATTTCCAATGCTTTATTTTTCAGTGACGAATGTGACTTTAGTTTCTCTAACTTTAAAGTCGCGTGGAACCTCATACTTCAAACGTTGTATTTTCTTACCTACAATTGCTTGAGCAGCTAAACTGGCAATGCCTAGGCCTACCGCGCCGGCAAGCTGTGCAGCCCCAATAGTGACGGTCGTGGTGGTAGTCATGGCTGACGGTCTGGCTTGAAGTGAGCGTTTGTACCTGCAAGTTCCAAGAAGCACTACATCAGTTGATACACATACTAATCCGTTTCCAGAAGTTGATGAGAAATTTCGGGAAATAACAGGAAGCGAAGGAGCCGGGAAATGTCTTATCTGGAAAAGAATGTCAAAATTTGATAGTAAACGGTAGAACAGCTATCGAACCTAGCATTCAAAAGATTACTACAGACGGCGAGTCGAGAATAGAGACAACAGAATAGGTGCCCCATTATGAGGGTGCTCTCCGACACAGATGAAGAAAAGAACTTAGGTCCATAACACTGATACCAACACTTAATCTGATACCAGAAAATTTAGATATGCGAACTCTCTAATGAGACAGGTTTAAAGTTGCCCTGAATACTAAAATGATGCAAGAAAAAATATAAGAGCTGAAAGTAAGTGTAGACGAGAAAAATGAGCAAGAAACAGGTATTGGGGCCAGGTTTCGGATTCAACTTTAGAAATTGCTTTCGTGTACAAAACTCATATCGCAACATGCAAAGTCTCTCACTGGTTAATGTATTACCTGCCTCAGTATCAGACAGTTGTTGCTCATCTGAAAATCAGCCGTGTTTTGCAAAACCAAGGTTTTTGTCATCATTTTTTCTTTTCTTTTAGTTTGCTCGGGAATGCCTCAGAGTAAAGGCAAAGTATCTTGCACTTTCTTATCTCAGTTTCCTCGCGCCCTTTGATCTGTTCATATTTTATATAATGTTCGAATCCCAAGATTTGAATTAGAAAATAATATATATATATATATATATCATATAGATAAAATGACTGAGACAATTTCGGAAGGGGGAAATTACACGACTGTTAATTCTAAATGTAGAACAATATATCAAGAACCAAATAGATTTACAAAAGAACCTGAACTTCACCTGAGGTAACAGAGACAACGTGTCCCGAGAGAAGAATCCCTGATCAATGCTTAGAGTTCCAAAGCTTCTCGGGGCTTATATATCCGACCAAATTGCCTGAACGCCCCATCATGCTCTGCCTTTTCAAGCGCCTTCACTTCTGCACGAAACTTCTTGCTTCAATACCTCGGTTCTGCCTTCCCAAGAGCCTTCACCTCTGCATGAAGACTTACGATTCATTCGCTCCGTTGGTCTTTCAAATATACGTACATCTTACAGACTCAGTGGTTCTCCCAGGTTCCCCTATTTATCAGCACTGTCTTGTTTTGACCTCATTTGTTTTTCTTGCTGTTATCTCTGCATGTAGTAGTAGTAGACCCACTAGTGAGCATTCAAATTCAATTAGCCTCATGGCAGTTACTCGTAAAATTTAGATTTTATTCCTTATAAGGTAACTTTGTTTCGCCCCCTCTTTCTCTTTCTCAAGACGCATCTTTACCTGGATGCTTCATCTTAAAATTCCTTTATGAGCGATAAAAAAAAAAAAAAATTACATTCTATTATTAAAATAAACTAGTTACAGTGTATCATAGGTCGTTGGGAGAGGGACTGCCATAATATTTTAGTAATACTCCTTCTGTGTTGCCGATGTTGATTGTGATATTGGTAGTAACAATATTTTAAATAAGTTTTTTTTTCGAATGAGAAAAGAGATATGAGAGTCATTGCCCTCTTTTCTCTTTAAGTAGTAAAGTAAGTATGAAAACCCTACGCAAAATCCTTTTAAAAATAATAGCGATTGAGAACTAATGGCCATGCTATTTTATAAGAAATATATAAATAAGTAAATAAATAAAGGCAAATTATATGATTCAAGGCTTAAATATGGCAATGATAATTGACCAAGTATAGAATATATTTTTTCAACAGTGAATAAATGTCATTCAGTGCATGCTAACACATAATTTTCCCTTTGGCAACAAAACACAGTCTTCTGAATGTTTAGCTCCACTAACAACGGACACTGAAATTACAATATACTTCAGAAAATTAGTCTCAGTTCATTTCCAGTTTGCACCATTGCACTTGGCCTCTGTCCTTTGCAATCGACATATAATAATGTCTTTGGTGGCTAAACCCCCTCACCTCACGAAACTCATACGGATTTCCTCAGGGCTAAAGGCCAGCTGAAGTATGACTATAGTAGCAATTATTTGCACGAACAGCTGTCAATCGACGAGTCATTCCAGTACCTACCCTACGTTTATAGACCTTGAGTGGAACTGAGGCTCTAACTGTTAACACCAAACTTCCATGGCATAGTATGGTTTAATGCAACTTCAACGGACTGCTGTCTTCGTCGTCCACGGCGTCAATAACCTAGATGATGTGACGCCAGTTTTAGTAATCATAGATCATCAATTAATTTTCATCGTCCACATTTTACAAAATTTCTAATAGATTTACACTTGTCTTCATTTACCAAGGTGTTGACTGTGCTATTTCGTGGAAACAAGTGAAATTAGTAGCGTGCAAAATATTTTAGATATTTAAGAATACACAAGAGATTTGCAACATAAGCGCTGGTGAACGCCAATGAAAATAAGCAAATACAGTTTAAAAGCGGCAGCGAAACTCTTTGAAAGAGACATCAATGTTTCCTTAGCATCTTTAATTTCCCGGCAATGTGTTTTTTTTTTTTCTTCGTGCGTATGAGTTTATTTTTTTAAGAACCTTCCATTATAATCCATTTTTTGTGGTCTCTCTCCTTTTCTCCGTTTTCCATAAACGGACACCCTAGTCTGTGGAAGCTTGCTTTACAACTAATGATCTTTTAGGTTTCTTCCATGCAAATAGTCGTTTATTTTTAATGATTAACAATAACAATGGCAAACAAATCCACAATAATGTCAGTTTTATACATATTAGAAATATATATGTAACGGGAGCTTTCGAGAGCCTGCTCGATTCTCTCTCTCAGGCTGAGAAGAATCAAGCAGGTTCTCGAAAGCTCTCCTCTTATATATATAATATATTTATATATATATAGATATATATATATATATAAAATATATATATATTTGTGTGTGTGTGTGTGTGTGTGTGTGTGTGTGTGACTGGTAAAAATGTTCTGTTACAACAGAATTCCATAAAAAAAAAAGGAGCCCATAAAAACGCCAAAATATAGAAAGTAAGTATTATATTTCAGTGACTGATGTCTCTCTCTTCAGAAGTAATGAATGAGAAAAGTTACAGAAAAGGCTGTATTTATACCAAGACATCCATCCACAGATAGATATTTAACTAGATCACCTCGGTTGATATCTTTCTTGAACCAACGCTTAAGAAGATGACAGAGAAATTATCACCCGGGGTGACCTAGTTAAACGGCTACCTGTGGATAGATCTCTTGGTATAAATACTGACCTTTTTTGTAACTTTTCTCATTCATTACCTACCTGAAGAGAGAGATAGCAGTCTCTGAAATATAGTACTTAATTTCTATATTTTGGCGTTTTTGTGGGCCCTTTTCCCTTATATATAATATATATATATATATATATATATATATATATATATATATATATATATATATATATATATATATATATATATATATATATATATACGTATATATAATCTTAAGAAAACACATTAATGTTAGTGTAAATAAATATCTAATAAATATATATAGATATTATATATATATATATATATATATATATATATATATATATATATATATAATTATTGTTAAGATATATTTACACTAACATTAATGTGTTTTCTTCACCATGTTAGTGACTCAGCGATTATAAGACGTTAATAATAATAATAATGATAATAATAATAATAATAATAATAATAATAATAATAATAATAATAATAATAATAATAATATAATAATAATACTGATTCATTGACGCGCTTCCAAAAAGGCAAGGTCACTTAGCCGAACTTTCAGCAGTTAATCACTATTTTGAGTTGACATTCAGTGCACATGACCACCATTTAATCGACACTTTGTTCGAATCATTTGTCACATGTCGGTTGCATTGCTCTCGATCAAATGATAAGGTATGGTCATGAGAGATGTCGTTAGCCGGATCCGCTAAGACTGAAAGGATCGCGTGCTTTCGAAGAATACTTAACTCAAAACTTACCTGCATTCAAGGAGTCCTCTAAATTCACCTTCGTGACACGTAAGAAACACATGGAGGGAGAGAAAGAGACAGAGACAAAGAGAGAGAGAGAGAGCGAACATTTGAAAGAGAAAGTGTTTCTCCTTTAAGAGCAATAAGATAAAGTCAGGGCAGAGGGATAAGAGGAATATACTTCTCGTTTGTATCGCCTTTGTTCGTGTGAGTACTCTTTATAACATTTAACATAAAAAAATAAGTTATTTGTCCCTGGATTGCTTTATTTCTTTTTATTCTACCGCTGAAGGCCCTTTCACATTATGCGATTCATGTCGCATCAAGATGCGATTGCAATACCAGTTCTAAATGCGACGCAAAATTCCGCACATCGTACATTTGCCCGACTGCCACACAAAGTGACCCAGTTTTTGACAAGTGCTTGCAGTTTGCTCTCAACCTCCTAGTGGTGACTAGATGGACAGGAGGAGAAAATTATTGTGTCCTTATTTATTTCATTTGAGAAAAAGGAAGAGATAATCTAGAATTCACTGGTTACACCCTTTGAATACACAAAGACACTTGTATGGTGCATTTGCCACTCGTTTCGAGTAGCTGGAGAGAGATGATGATAAATTTTTCAATTACTTCTGAATGTCTAATATAATATTTGAGGAACTCTTGTCACGTCTATATGACCAGTTGCTAAAAGAAATTACGACTTTCAGAGATGCTATTTCACCAGCTCAACAACTGGCAGTTACCATCAGGTAAGAGCAAATAATATGCACCTTTCCTTGTAAATTTGCTTTTCCATATAAAAATTAAAAAGGATAAATGAAAACAACAAGTGTTAGCTGAAACATCATTATTTATCAAAAGTATAATCTGATATATCCATACCAAAAGCAAAAATCTTTTACTTTGATATAAAAAAAATGCATATCTCTCTGTTTCATTAATAAATGTAAATAAAATGTAAGTGTTAACTATAAAAACTTCTTAACAAATCATATTTATCGATATCTTTTATATAAATAATTTGCCGATAACCTAAGAATTTCAGTATCAAATTGCATATGTAACCTAAATGAAAAAACAGCAAATCATTTAGTAAATCATTTCTCAGTTGTTTATACTTAAGCTATCCATACCTCTAGTTCTTTCTTATTTACCAATAACAGTATATATTTATTATTGTTATTAGTATTATTATTGCATGGTGTTTTTTCGTTGCATGGAACCAGTGGTTATTCACCAACGGGAATAACACTATTTATATCCCTCAAATGATTTCAATACCCAATGCACCAGATCACCAGAAGCAGTGAAAGTCTGCTGCTGCCGCGCGTATATGCAGGAAACAATCGCATACTGTGAAGACACGTATTGAACGCAATGGCCAACTGCAATCGCGTCTGGGTGCAGCACCGGACATGTCCAGTGGAGCCTGTCGGCTGTAATGCGATGCCGGACCGGCAAATTTGCTGGACCGACATAGAGTGAAAAGGTACAATAGAGATAATAGTCGACTGCTAGCCGCATGTCAGTGCGACATCGTGTCGCATTTACGTGCGACATAGTGTGAAAGGTCCCTGAAACTTTCCCTAAATCCAGACACTTTCAGAAAAGTTTGACTGTTAAGTTCGTTCGGACATTCTTGATCGTAATAAATTATCGGGACACCTGACAGAAAATGAAGTATTTAAAGAACTAGAATTTGGTTTTGAAATCATATTCATGACAACACAAAGGAATTTAGTGGCAGGTAAATAAGAAACTAACAACTAAGCTTCTGGATTCCGTTCAGTGTTCTAAAAACAGGTATGTTATTGTTACCACGAAAAAAAAACAAGTAAAAAATACACTGATCGCAGTTGAGTTTTCTGTATAACGTATAATAATAATGTACTAAACTCTCAGCCACGGCGCATGAAACGCTTAGCCCCGAGGCAGTGGTGGCCACATCCGCAAGATTACAGCTAATTTTAACCATAAATAGAATAAAAACTACTGAGGCTAGAGTGCTGCAATTTGGTATGTTTGAAGATTTGTAGCCCTCTAGCCTCAGCAGTTTCCAAGATCCGAGGGTGGACAGGGTTGATAGAATACAGGGAAGTTGAGCTGCACTGAATTTTGTTATGGAGGCTGGAAGACTGGAAGTCGCTGACATGCGCTGGTATTTGGTGGTAAAATGAAATAAATGATGATAGGCTGAGTAAAGAGGTGATTCAGAATAGAAAATGATAAAGTGATCGTTGAGCCAACTTTCTTGTATGAAACTGAAGTGTGGATGTTGAATGTATAAGAAAGAAAAATGTGGAAACTGATGAAATAAGTTCCTTGTGCAATGTTTGTATTATTTAAGGAGAGTTTAAAAGATAAGAAATGTGTACAAGAAAGATATAGTAAAAACAAATTAACGTAGTTGAAATATTTATATTTAGTTTGTTCACAATGGAAGATGATGAATAAATGTGAAGTAAAAGGAAAGCAAAAGTAGATGGAGAGGAAACGAAAATGCGTGCAAGGTATTTTTAAGATGTTGCCTTGAAAAATGTAGTACGTATCCTTCCAGTATTATTGTGTTAACATCCTATATTTTGCGAAATAATGATAATTACTTAATTAATCGTCTGTAATGTAAGTAATGTTCAAATTTCACAAAATAAGAATAACGTAAATCTTTCATCACGCATTTTGCCTCGAGTAACATATGTTCCATGCCGGATGTTGTAACTGTCATCGCTTGCCCCCAATTCTTTGTCTTGTTTTGGAAAGCTGTCAACACCTAGAAATAGGGACTCAGTCGTCCTCTTCTTGTTTTGAAGAGATAAGGGACTCGATAGTCCTCTTCTCTTTTTTTGCAAACATTTCAGTCATATGATTTTTCTATGTGACAATTGCACAATATTTCGTAAAGTTACATCAGCCACGTCTAGAACGCACCTCGAACGATTACGTCATTTTCAGGAAGTGTCGGCAATCTTTTCTTTTGAGAATATTCCATGGCGTGCTTTCGTTTTAATAGAATTTTTCTTATTGTTCTGAGGCCGTGTAATGTTTTACCTTATAATGACGTCATCCCTCTTTGGGACGAGTTTTGAGTTACCCAGAACTCCAGAAGTTCCCGTACGAAGGCTACATAGGATTCTTGTAATTCTGATCCTTGGAACAGCTGAGCTCTCTCTCTCTCTCTCTCTGGTTTTTTCTTATTTGTAACATAACATAAAGCTTCTGTACTTAGTCACTCTGGTGTTTGCTAAATTTCTTTTGGAATTGCAGTTGTGGAATCTGGACAGACATTGTAACAGTATGTAAAGCCCCGTGAAATGTTCTGGTGAAAACTGGAAGCTGCAGCTTGTGAAAAGGTATAGTAAAAGGGTCTGTTTTAAGTGCACTTAAAATACTTAAAGTACTTAAGATGATTTTATTTCATTTTTTCACATTTCAATTTTTGGTGTTTTGTGCTTAGTACTTTTGAAGTGCTTTTTAATGTATTCTGTGTATATATAATATCTTGGTTTTTCATATTTTGGTGGTAAATTTGATGCATTTACACATTTTGTGTTTTGATATTTTTGCATTTACAAATTTTTTGTCTAGCATTGCATACTCAATTTAATTTCATATTTCAACACTTGTGAATTAATTTGCATTTACTTAGTATCTTTTCAAAGCTTAAGTATTTCTTAACGGTTTGAATTTTACTTGATTGATTTAATTTCTTGATTAATTTAATATTTTGATATATCAATTTCGATTTAATTTTGTTTAATAATCAATTTACGAATTAATTAAATTTTGAGTAATTTTCAAGTAATAGTAAATTTTCTTTAAATTGTGAATTCCACTTATAAATTTTGAATTTATAAATAAATTTTTTGTATTTAAAATTTTTATAACAATTACTGACCAACGGTGATAGGATTAGATTTATATGCAAGCCTAAGTGATAGATTGAGTGTTCCTTCAATTTTCTTGAAGACATCTAAAATAGTAAAATTTTTTGTTGAGTGATGTGTGTGTGTGTGTGTGTGTGTGTGTGTGTGTGCGCGTGTGTGTGTGTGATTCATACTCATATTTGAATTCATGTACATGTGTGGGAAAGTGCATGAGCTAGTATATCTTTCAATGTAAATTCAAAAATGGGAGTACATCGAAGCTCACAGTGACCATAAGATTGCCGCAATATTATGCTGTAAGCACTATGATGACTATGGGAAATCACCGAGGCGGATAAATGTTCAAGGTTGCCTTGAGCTTTCCAGCATATGTTGTTAAAGACGAAGGGGTTCTTGTGAACAATCTTCCAAGGCAACAAGTTCCTTAACACGACTTTTGCTTCGAGATTGGTTGATTAGAATTTTATACAGATCATATTACCATGAACAAAACTTACAAATAAATCAATAACTTTTCAGACAGAAAAAGCTTTGTGGATGTTATAGTTGCAAACTACTTTATTTTTAAATGATTTCTCGGGGAATAGCAATTGTTTGTTAGACAATCTTTCTACAAATGTGCTACAATGTTCATATATATATATTATATATATATATATATATATATATATATATAATAATATATATATGTATATATATATATTAGATATAAAATATTATATATATAGTATAAATATATATGATATATATATAATATATATATATATACATAGATCTATACATATATATGTATATGTGTATGTATGTATGTATGTATGTGTGCTTATACAGTAGTGCCTCAGGATACGAAATTAATCTGTTCCGAAGAGGCTTTCATGACCTGATTTTTTCGTATCTTGAACCACATTTTACATGTAAATTGCCTAATTCGTTCCAAGCCCTACAAAAACACTACAGTAAATTTTATAATAAAGCTAAATTGACCAATAAACAATGAAATACAACAATTTGGACCATTCAATACCTAACATAAACTACATATACTATATGTACTAGTAAATAAAGTGTATTAGTGTACATGGTACAAGAAATACTGTATGTACATATGTAGTAAAATGTGGAACCTTACCTTTCGAGTGAGGCGATCTCCGAAAGTGGCAACAGAGGAGGAGGACAAATGGCAGAAAACATGAACACTTAACTTTACGAAACACATTAGAAAATGGCAGAAAACATTAACACTAAACTTTACTAAGCACATTAACAAATGGCAGAAAACATTAACACTTAACTTTACAAAAAATGTAAATCTAAATTTCTTTTTTTTTTTCTTTCTTTTTTTTACATTTTTGTTTTTGTTTTTTTATACTTTATGTTTTTTACAAAGTTTCAATTTCTTCACCAATTTACACTTTCTGTTTTTTCATATCACTTGGATCTTTCTGTTTGCTTACTACTACTGAAGGCCTCTTTAAAAAATACCTATCCAAGGAAGATTGCTTCTGCCTGCTTAACACAATGTTCCTGAAACGGCTCAGGCAAGCGTCATCAAACTGCGCAAGCATATGACCTGTGTAAGCCTTTTCGGGGTGTCTCTTTTCTACAAATGATTGCACTTTATGAAAAGCAGCTAGAGCATCCTTAATTTTTACCATTGTCATAGGGTCCTCCTCCTCCTCCTCACTGCTGCTAGAGAACTCTTCTTGAACGATGTTATGTTGCATGGCCTCCAACTCCTTCAGGTCATCTATCGTAAGCTCCTCTTGGTGCTCCTCAAGAAGGTCTTTGATGTCGTCGTCATTGACGACCAGCCCCATGGACTTGCCGAGTGCAACGATCTTGTCAAGATCTGGTTGCGACTTAATGGAGGCAGCATTGGAGTCTCCAGGGATGTAGATAACTACTTACTGAAGGCAGCATTGGAGTCTCCAGGTCACAGATCACTACTTACTGGAGACAGCATTGAATTCTCCAGGTCACAGATCACTACTTACTGGAGACAGCATTGAATTCTCCAGGTCACAGATCACTACTTACTTGAGGCAGCATTGAATTCTCCAGGTCACAGATCACTACTTACTGGAGACAGCATTGAATTCTCCAGGTCACAGATCACTACTTACTTGAGCCAGCATTGAAGTCTCCAGATCCAGATAACTGCTTACTGAAGGCAGCATTGGAGTCTCCAAGTCACAGATAACTACTTACTGAAGGCAGCATTGGAGTCTCCAGGACACAGATAACTACTTACTGGAGGCAGCATTGAAGTCTCCAGGTCACAGATCGCTACTTACTAGAGGCAGCATTGGAGTCTCCAGGTCACAGATAACTACTTACTGAAGGCAGCATTGGAGTCTCCAGGGATGTTAGATAACTACTTACTGGAGGCAGCATTGGAGTCTCCAAGTCACAGATCACTACTTACTGAAGGCAGCATTGGAGTCTCCAGGACACAGATAACTACTTACTGGAGGCAGCATTGAAGTCTCCAGGTCACAGATCGCTACTTACTAGAGGCAGCATTGGAGTCTCCAGGTCACAGATAACTACTTACTGAAGGCAGCATTGGAGTCTCCAGGGATGTTAGATAACTACTTACTGGAGGCAGCATTGGAGTCACCAGGTCACAGATCACTACTTACTGAAGGCAGCATTGGAGTCTCCAGGGATGTTAGATAACTACTTACTGGAGGCAGCATTGGAGTCGCCAGGTCAAAGATCACTACTTACTGAAGGCAGCATTGGAGTCTCCAGGGATGTTAGATAACTACTTACTGAAGGCAACATTGAAGTCTCCAGGACACAGATAACTACTTACTGGAGGCAGCATTGAAGTCTCCAGGGATGTAGATAACTACTTACTGGAGGCAGCATTGAAGTCTCCAGGTCACAGATAACTACTTACTGGAGGCAGCATTGAAGTCTCCAGGTCACAGATCACTACTTACTGGAGGCAGCATTGAAGTCTCCAGGTCACAGATCACTACTTACTGGAGGCAGCATTGAAGTC
Organism: Macrobrachium nipponense; assembly: GCF_015104395.2. Classification (NCBI taxonomy): domain Eukaryota; kingdom Metazoa; phylum Arthropoda; class Malacostraca; order Decapoda; family Palaemonidae; genus Macrobrachium; species Macrobrachium nipponense. The sequence continues at coordinate 44,492,621 of NC_087201.1, forward strand.
TCCAGGTCACAGATAACTACTTACTGGAGGCAGCATTGGAGTCTCCAGGTCACAGATAACTACTTACTGGCGGCAGCATTGAAGTCTTCCGAGATGTAGATAACTACTTACTGGAGGCAGCATTGGAGTCTCCAGGTGACAGATCACTACTTACTGGAGGCAGCGTTGGAGTCTCCAGGTCACAGATCACTACTTACTGGAGGCAGCATTGAAGTCTCCCGAGATGTAGATAACTACTTACTGGAGGCAGCATTGAAGTCTCCCGAGATGAAGATAACTACTTACTGGAGGCAGCATTGGAGTCTCCAGGTGACAGATCACTACTTACTGGAGGCAGCATTGGAGTCTCCAGGTCACAGATCACTACTTACTGGAGGCAGCAATGAAGTCTCCCGAGATGTAGATAACTACTTACTGGAGGCAGCATTGGAGTCTCCAGGTCACAGATCACTACTTACTGAAGGCAGCATTGAAGTCTCCCGAGATGTAGATAACTTCTTACTGGAGGCAGCATTGGAGTCTCCAGGTGACAAATCACTACTTACTGGAGGAAGCGTTGGAGTCTCCAGGTCACAGATAACTACTTACTGGAGGCAGCATTGGAGTCTCCTGAGATGTAGATAACTACTTACTGGAGGCAGCATTGGAGTCTCCAGGTCACAGATCACTACTTACTGGAGGCAACATTGAAGTCTCCCGAGATGTAGATAACTACTTACTGGAGGCAGCATTGGAGTCTCCCGAGATGTAGATAACTACTTACTGGAGGCAGCATTGAAGTCTCCCGAGATGTAGATAACTACTTACTGGAGGCAGCACTGAAGTCTCCCGAGATGTAGATAACTACTTACTGGAGGCAGCATTGGAGTCTCCAGGTCACAGATCACTACTTACTGGAGGCAGCATTGGAGTCTCCAGAGATGTAGATAACTATTTACTGAAGGCAGCATTGAAGTCTCCAGGTCACAGATAACTACTTAGTGGAAGCAGCATTGGAGTCTCCAGAGATGTAGATAACTATTACTGAAGGCAGCATTGGAGTCTCCAGAGATGTAGATAACTATTTACTGAAGGCAGCATTGGAGTCTCCAGAGATGTAGATAACTATTTACTGAAGGCAGCATTGGACTCTCCAGAGATGTAGATAACTATTTACTGAAGGCAGCATTGGAGTCTCCAGAGATGTAGATAACTATTTACTGAAGGCAGCATTGGAGTCTCCAGGTCACAGATCACTACTTACTGGAGGCAGCATTGGAGTCTCCAGGGATGTAGATAACTATTTACTAAAGGCAGCGTTGGAGTCTCCAGGTCACAGATAACTACTTACTGGAGGCAGCATTGGAGTCTCCAGAGATGTAGATAACTATTTACTGAAGGCAGCATTGAAGTCTCCTGGTCACAGATAACTACTTACTGAAGCAGCATTGAGTCTCCCAGAGATGTAGATAACTATTTACTGAAGGCAGCAAATTGAAGTCTCCTGTCACGAAGATAACTACTTACTGGAAGCAGCATTGAGTCTCCAGAGATGTATAACTATTTACTGAAGGCAGCATTGAAGTCTCCCGGCAGGCTCACATTGGATCACTTTACTTAGCTGGAAGGCAGCCATTGAGTTACCTCCAGAGATGTAAGATAACTATTTACTGAAGGCAGCATTGAAGTCTCCTGGTCACAGATCACTACTTACTGGAGGCAGCATTGGAGTCTCCAGAGATGTAGATAACTATTTACTGAAGGCAGCATTGAAGTCTCCTGGTCACAGATAACTACTTACTGGAAGCAGCATTGGAGTCTCCAGAGATGTAGATAACTATTTACTGAAGGCAGCATTGAAGTCTCCTTGTCACAGATAAACTAACTTACTGGAGGCAGCATTGGAGTCTCCCAGAGATGTAGATAACTATTTTACTGAAAGGCAGCATTTTGAAGTCTCCTTATAGGTCAGGCAGATAACTACTTACTGGAAGCAGCATTGAAGTCTCCAGAGATGTAGATAACTACTTACTGAAGGCAGCACTGAAGTCTCCAGGTCACAGATAACTACTAACTACTGGATGGCAGCATGGAGTTTCTCATTCCAGAGATGTAGATAACTATTTAGCTGAAGGCAGTTTTATTGAAGTGGTCCCCAGAGGTCACAGATAACTAACTTACTGGAGCAGCATTGGAGTCTCCAGAGATGTAGATAACTACTTACTGGAAGGCAGCATTGAAGTCTCCAAGAGATGTAGATAACTACCTTTTACTGAAGGCAGCATTGAGTCTCCAGGTCACAGATACTACTTACTGGAGGCAGCATTGGAGTTCTCCAGGGAATGTAGATAACTATTTACGAAGCAGCATTGAAGTCTCCAGGTCACAGATAACTACTTACTGGAACAAGCATTGAAGTCCTCCAGAGAGTAGATAACTACTGTACTGAGGGCAGCATTGAAAGGTCTCCAGGTCACAGATAACTACTTTTTTACTGGATCAAGCATTGAAGTCTCCAGAGATGTAGATAACTACTTACTGAAGGCAGCATTGAAGTCTCCAGGTCACAGATAACTACTTACTGGAAGCAGCATTGGAGTCTCCAGAGATGTAGATAACTATTTACTGAAGGCAGCATTGGAGTCTCCAGAGATGTAGATAACTATTTACTGAGGCAGCATTGGAGTCCCAGGTCACAGATAACTTACTACTGGAATCAGCATTGAAGTCTCCAAGAGATGTAGATAACTACTTACGAATGGCAGCATTGAAGTCTCCAGGTCACAGATAACTACTTACTGGAATCAGCATTGAAGTCTCCAGAGATGTAGATAACTACTTACTGAAGGCAGCATTGAAGTCTCCAGGTCACAGATAACTACTTACTGGAAGCAGCATTGGAGTCTCCAGAGATGTAGATAACTACTTACTGAAGGCAGCATTGAAGTCTCCAGGTCACCAGATAACTAACTTACTGGATCAGCATTGAAGTCTCCAGAAGATGTATGATACTACTTATGAAAGGCAGCATTGAAGTCTCAAGGTCACAGAAATAACTAAATTACTGGAAGCAGCCTTGAAGTCTCCAAGAGATGTAGATAACTATTTACTAAAGGCAAGCAATTGGAGTCTCCAGAAGATGTAGATAACTACTTACTGGAGGCAGCATTGGCAGTCCCCAGAGATTGTAGAGAACTACTTAATGGAGGCAAGCATTGAAGTCTCCCCAGAGATGTAGATAACTATTTACTGAAGGCAGCATTGGAGTGCTCCAGAGATGTAAGATAACTACTTAACTCGGAGGCAAGCATTGGAGTCCGTCCAGCAGATTAGAATACTATTTACTGAAAGGCAGCATGGAGTCTCCAGAGATGTAGATAACTAACTGACTGGGGCAGCATTGAGGTCTCCAGAAGATGTAGATAACTACTTACTGGAGGCCAGCATTGGAGTCTCCAGAGATGTAGATAACTACTACTGGAAGGCAGCAATTGGAGTCTCCAGAGATGTAGATAACTAGGGTTTACCTTGGAAGGCAAGCAAAATTGGAAGTCTCCAGAGATGTAGGGATAACTACTTACTGGAGGCAGGCAAATTGAGAGTCTTCCCAGAATGTAGGATAACTATTTACTGAAGGCAAGCATTGAAGTGGGTCACAAGATAACTACTTACTGGAGGCAGCATTGGAAGTTCTCCAAGGGATGTAGATAACTATTTATGAGGCAGCATTGAAGTCTCCGGTCCACAGAAATAATTACTTACTTGGAGGCCAGAATTGAAGTCTTCCAAGAGATGAACCTGGTGATAACTACTACTGGAAGGCAGGCATTGGAGTCTCAGAGATGTAGATAACTACTTACTGGATGGCAGCATTGGAGACTCCAGGGATGTAGAAATAACTTACTACTGGAGGCCCAGCAAGAATATCTCAAGGACACAGATATAATACTGGAGGGGCAGGATTGGAGCTCAGGGGTAGATAATACTTACTGGAGGCAGCATTGGAGTTCTCCAGGTCACAGAGCACTACTTTAATGGGAGGGCAGCATTGGAGTATCCAGGTCCAGATCCACTACTTAATGGAGGCAGCATTGGAGTCCAGGGCACAGATCAGACTTATGGAGGCAAGCATTGGAGTCTCCAGGGAGTACATAAATTACTTACCTGAAGCAAACAGCATTGAAGTTCCAGGGTCACAGATTAATACTTACTAGAAGCAGCTTTGAAGTCCTCAAGAGATGTAGTAACTATTTACTGAAGGCGCTGAAGTATCCAGGTCACAAATCACTACTTTACTGGAAGCAGCATTGAAAGTCTCCGGAGATGGAGAAACTTAATTTTTACTGGAAGGCAGCCACTGAAAGTCTCCAGGGCACCAGATCACTACATTACTGGTGCAGCATTGGGGAAGATAATCCAGGTCACAGATAAATACTTACTGGAGGGCAGCCACTGAAGTCTCCAGGTACAGATCACTACTTACTGGAAGGCAGCCATTAAAGTCACCAGGCCAGATTCAACGCTTGCCTCCAGCGAAGCATTAGTCACCTATTGGAGACTTCAATGCTGCCTCCAGTAAGTAGTTATCTGTGACCTGGAGACTTCAATGCTGCCCCCAGTAAGTAGTGATCTACATTCATGGAGGCTTCAATGCTGCCTCATGTAAGCACTTATTTACATCCTGGTAAACTTTAATTTTTCTCTCTAGAATGGAAATTTGACAAAAAAAAAAAAAAGTACATATAGCTTCAATCAATCTGTAATACTTGAGTCCTATAACAAAGGCTAATACGAAATTTATTGTTGTGAGAAACATTGAACATGACAATTGTTTATTATTACATAGTTTTTAGATAGGTGCTATAAATTCATTTATGAAACCAGCTGATTTTAATAAAGAAAACTCATAATTATACATTTAAAGAAAGCTTGGGTGTTTTACTTTTTAGCAATGATTATGACCAAGGACTAGCTCAAATAAGGGGAGAAATTTAGCCATTTAAGTTAAATGTAAATAAATAGAATCAAAGCCTGACGAATACTGAAAGCAAAAGCAATTCAATCCAGTTCTTATTTCTATGTATCTACCCATTTAAGGTGCATCTGGTTGCAAGGTCAAATTGCTAATTGTATACATATAAATATTCAGTATTTAAAGTGAAATACCTTACAAAGCACTTAAGTACATTACACAGGGTAATATTCATTGTACTTCCATTGTCAAGTGGGTCTTTGACAACAGATGAATTCTCGAACTACCACCATAGTTGTCATGAGCTCATATGAACCTCACTATTCTGCGAATGATCATCGTGGAGTTTACTTTCATAAAAATGAAAATACAATTGATGATTTCTTCTTGATGTTTTGTTAGGTCACATGTGGAGGGAAATTTTAAATATTGAACGAGATATTTGTAACAGTTAGTTTGACTTCAATAACTATCTTCACACCCTCACTAATATCGCTGTGTCGCCGTCCACGAAGACACAGCAATATTTGTGAGGGTGTGAAATTGACACTAAATAATGATCTACCATGGACAAAACTATGATCCCAGCAAATGCCTGAATGGAACAAAGGTTGACGATTATGGTTAGTAAGCACTGAATATGATTTTCACCATTGCTATTTCTATTATTCTGTTATTACATGATTTTTCTATATATTTAACAACTTAATTCACTGGTAATGTAAACTATTATTCTTATATCATTAATATCCTCAACACAATGTCTACAGTAGTGATTA